>NW_024062430.1:0-76250 GCF_006381635.1 Hibiscus syriacus
TTTGGTTTTTAAATATGGATGTGGGATCAAATTGTAATGGAATTTTTATTTTGGGGTTATTGTTGTTATTATAGAAGTGTTAAAGCTTGTGTTTTGTTATTACACTGAGTTTCGCATATGTGTAATGACATGGAGAAGTGACGTTACGTGTATTAATTAATCTACATTAAAGTGTATTACTTTTTAGATTAATTAATCTATATTTACAAGATATTTATATAGTTTTAGATTGTGTCAAAATTTAAATATAGTAATAAAAAAATAAGAATAAATCGTATAAAATAAAATAAAATATATTTATTTATTTATTAATCTTGGTAAGTAGAATATAATATTTGTTTTAAGATAACTCTCAACTATTTGATATTAAACGATCACACCTCTGATACTTTGAACACAAAATCTTAATGATATATTTTAAAAATATAATGATATGAAATTGATTTGGTTTATTTTAAAAATTAAGATATATTTTACAATGTACCTAAAACAATCGCACAAATCTACGGCTAGGCTTGAATTTATCGTCCAACTATTTAACATTGGAGTAAAGGGTGGTTGAAATGAATTTGAATGAAAAGGGGACAAGCATTATTGCAGCAATGGGGTCTCTCCGGTGTGCATAGATGATACAAAAACATGATCTCAATTATGATTTGATTGAAGGAAAAATATGAGTTAATTGCACCATATGTCCTAAAATTATGCCTTTTGTTTTAAATTAGTCATTTAATTTTCAAACTTTTTAAACATTCCAATTTCATCCCAAAACTATGACTCTTACTCTAAGTTCCCCAAACTATGAATATCATTCTGAATTGGTCCCCAAATTTGAACATATTCTAATTTATCCCCAAATTCATCCAAATATATAATTCATTTCAATAATAGTTTAACCTGAATTTTATTTTTTTTTCAAAACATATAATAATATACTTGGTATAACGATTATATTAACAATGGATGTGATTAACATATACATACAATTTATGATAAACTCAAATGTTCAAAAAGCCTGGGACCAATTTAGAATGGAGATTATAGTTTGTGGATGAAAATGAAATGTTAAAAGTTTGAGGACTAATTTAGAATAATAGTCATAATTTAGAGAAGAAATTGAAATGTTTAAAAGTTTAGAGATTAATTTGAAATGAAAACCATAAGTTAGGGACATATAAAATAATTAACTCGAATAATGTATTATCCATTTTTTTATATATAATTTGAGTATAATGCACAACGATTTAGGATTTGTATATGTAATTTACGTTTTTCACTCTACTTTGTATATATTATACCAATTACTTCAATTAATTGAAATTCAGATAAAACATTAAATAATCGTCTCATATCATAAAACATATAATAACATCTATAATTATAAAAGAAAAAAAAAATATTTGTCACCAAAGTTGGATCTTGATTGGGCATGTCTTGGATATTCACGTGTAAGTTACATTATTATATTAGTATGTATTTCTTTAATATAATTATTAATATCGGCACGAATTAAATTATTTCAATGGTCTAAAGAATTATTATTATTTTTAGAGATCTCATATTCAAACAGATTATAAGTAAGGGTGTTTGAATATTTATTGTCAAATGATTTGGAAGCCTTTTGAACATGTATTATCTTGATTAATCTTAATCGAATACTATGAAAAATATTATAAGATAACTTTTTAAAATTATTTTTTTTAAAAATATAAAATAATTATTAAATTTATTAAATTACTATAAAAATAATAAATCGATTAAAAATATATACAATTTTTTCGGTTTCCATGCCTACCCCGGATTTGGACTTTACCGTTGTTTTCTGCGGACCAGTGTTTTGAAAATCGGACCGGATCGGCTGGTTCAATCGGTTCAACCGGGAACTGTTGTCTAGTCCGATTCAATCCACACCGATTGAACCAGCCAGAACCGTTGAACCGTTCTAACCGGAACGGCTGAAAATCGAAAAAAACCGCCAATTTTTTTAAAATTAAATCAAATGACGTCGTTTGTTAAACGAGCCAAGTCGAACTCGAGTATTGCTGAGCTCGACTCGAACTTGAAAACTTTAAAAGTAAGCTCAACTCGACTCAAACTCTCGAGCTAAAACTTATAAAGTTCAGCTCAAACTCGAAATATAATATTGAAACTTGAACTCAAAAAGGCTTGAACTCAAAAAAAAATTAGAAGCTCGATTGAAGCCTAAAATTCGAGCTTGATTGAAGTGAAAGAATAGTTCACTCAATGCTCACCAAAAGGCTCCATGATTTTGAATACCAAATTACCTCTACTATTTATAGAAGTTAGTTGGGATGATCTTCTATGTTTATTAGCTATGTGAGATTGTTTTGTTCTCATATTTTTACTCTTTAGACTTTTGGGATGCTCTTCTATGTTTCTTAGCCATGTACGATTGTTTTAGAAAAAATTAAACCAAACAATATCATTTTGTTATGACTTTTTTAGCCCCAAAGTTATTTTTTAATTATAGTTATATAATTATATTTATTATTTAATATGCTTTACCTTAAATATTATGTTGTAGTTAATTTGAATCATTTTGTTTTACTTGATTTTATGGTTTTTAATTTATATAGGTTATGACTTGCTTTGAATATGACTTGTGATATAAAAAAATTTATTAAATATTTTTAGTATTTTTATTTAATTTTTTAAATAATTATGATATCGTTCGGTTTTTTTAATCGATCGAACCAATTCAATCGATTGAACCAATAAACCAATAATATAACCGTTCACTAATCGATCCGATTCTGAAAACCTTGATGCGGACAGCTAAGTTAGATTGGGAAGGACCCGACTGTTTATTTAATTTTAAATTAAATGGTTCCTCTCCCAACGAAGAATACAATCGTCGCTAATTATTGCTATTTTTAGGAATGGTGTCAGGTTGGGTTAAAGTCGAGTTTTTGTCGATCAAATACGACTTAAAAAATAATATTAAAAATATATATTATTTATCTGAATTCAAATTGATTCAAAAAATTTATATATTTTATTTGATTCAACTTAAAATATATATATCCTCTATTTGATTTTAATCTGATCCTATTTTTAGAATATAAAATTTATATATTTTAGGAATCTTTGGCTTCTTGGCTTTTTCGGTTCGATTTGGCAGATTTAGTTGAGCATAAACAAGTCTCGATTCAATGGTGCGACTTTCTCAGTTGATCAGATCTACAGTTCAGTTTTATTGCAGGTTGGATTCTGGGCAAACATTTTATCGCCATCTATTGTTCCTCGTGTGCTAGATTTCGTGCGATGTCCGGATTCCATTATATTCGGCAGTGGTTATTGACTCTTCGTGTTGTGTTTATTGTTCCTCGATTGTTCTTTGCCATCGGTTGACTTTCCGCATTATTATAGCTTTGTTTCCTTGGATATGTGTTTTAGAACTCGTGCAGCTTTTGTGGTCAGCATTTTTCATGTTTGAATGCATTCTAGTGGTTTTACTGATATTTTAGAACCACTTATGCGATATACGTGGCATCTGCTGAATTTTGGGAGCTGATTCTATTTGCCTAGCTTTGCTTTAGATCAGGGTGATGCTGCTGGCTAGTCTTCATATTATTGGTTTTTTCATTGGTTTAGTTGTTTGAGTGTTGCTCCATTCCTAATCCTCCACACTGTTTTTTGGTTTGTATATGTTCGTCTGTCTTGAGTGGATTGGGGGATAGTGGGAGGGAGGGGATTCGAATGATAACAATCATGTAATTTGTGTATTTGTCCCTTACCACCTCTAGGTTCACTCTTTTTCTTCCATTTAGGGTTAGGGAGATTTTTTAATGAGTCATTGAGGTGGTGTACTTTGTTATCTTTTATTATACAAAATACCATTTTTCAAAAAAAAAAAAACTCACCAAATTCGAGTTAACTTGACATCCTTAACTACTTTTGTATATAATCGTCGCTACTAATCATGTGTACAATCGTCGCTACTAATTATTACTATTTATGGGGGGGGGGGGATCGTAAAGAATCCTTCATCTTTAGATTTTGAAATTTTATTGTAATTTCAAAAGATCACAGAATTATAAATCCGAAGAATTTTGCAAGAATCAATTTTCCCAGAAAATAATTGCAATAATCAATAAGAATCTAAGAGTTACATATGAAGGAAAAATACTAAAATGAAAATGTAAGAATCCTAATACAATTCATTTTTTCCCAGGAAAAGGAAAGTCGTGAAAAAAAAGGAACAGCTAGAAGAGAGAATCATCTTCATCAACTTCAACAATCTTGACGTGATTTTATTTTTCTTTGATTCAATTTTTTTTTGAAACGATCTTTGCGATCGAGCATCAATCCCCAAAGCTTAGCTAAAATTTCCAGGTTGAAAAATGGTGAAGAAATATGTTTAATTTAATTTAAATTTCGATACAAAACATAAAAGATTCAGACTTTGACTATCTTCGCGGCTTTAACCACCGGATTTTCCCTGGCGATCGCCTCTCGCCCCGCCGTCTTGTAATCGTAGCTGCAATCGTGTCGGTCCGAATACCGATGATCCGCACAGAAAAGCTCCCCGCACCTGCACCGAAACCCGGTCAACCCGACCCGCTTCTTGCATCCGGAACAACGGCTCACCACCTTCTTCTCCGTACCGGAAGCCGGATTCACACCAACGGCGCGTGAAAACGTCGCCGTTTTAGGCGGAGAACATTCGGATCGCTTCTTCGGCGAACGCGACGGATTAGATCTCGACGATTGAGAACCGGAACCAACAGCAACAGCGGTTGTGGTGGTGGTGGCGTTGAAGCAATTTTGACACATGTTGTTGGTGGCCGGATTACCTAAAACACCACAATTGTTGACGCAGAGCGTCATGGTTTCCGGCACCTTGAACTCGGTCTCTTCCTTCTCGGTTCTTTGAGCCATCGTCTTCTTCCTTCTCACCAAGGAATCCGATATAATCAGAGGAAGGAAATAAGAGAAGATGGGGAAAAGGAAAACTCGAAGGAGACTATGAGAAATTTAGGGGCTTTTCCCTTAGTGGAACAAACGGGGAGATCGAGAGGTCGGTAATGGCGATGGAATTTGGACCGCATAGTATTACTCTCTTATATATATACACGCACGCACACATGCCAAATTGTATTTGGATAACCACATAAATTAATTATTATATTTGGAGTTAATTAGATGATCAATGAGAGGTAATTTTTTTTATATTATTTTTTTATTTGAATATATAATTAGAAATGAGCATTTTATTTGTATTTGAAGAGTTTTCTTATTGGATTTTTTAGAGTTAATTTTTAAAAATATATTATATCGTTTTATTAAAACCAATCTATAATTAGTAACGTCATTTTATTTGATTTTTTTAACTTGATTTTATTTGCTAGTCGTCATTGCGAAATGCGCTAACGCGTCTTTTACTTCGTCAACCGCGCATCATAAAAATTATTATAGTTATCTCGTTCGTTTTTTTCCTTCTAGGGCTAATTGTAGAAAAATCCTCAAACTATGACTCTAACTTTAAGTTGGTTTTTAATTTTTAAAATATTTTAATTAAATCCTTAAAGTGTAAATAGCGTATCAACTAAATCATTATCACCCTAATTATTAGTTTGAGCGTTAAATATCGGCTCGGAACTAACATAAAACATATTTAAAACAATATGTGCATAGCAAATAGACATATTGATCTAACATGCTTAAAAAACAACCTTCTTAAATTTTTGCTAACATTATTTTTTGATACTAATCAAGCGACCTCAGTGATAAATGAATTGTTATTATTCATTGATGTCTCAGGTTCGAGCACAAATGTCAGGATGTGAGCGTTCAATGCCAAATGACTGAAAGTTTTCTTTGAATATATATTGCTTTGTACTTGCTCCATATTAATTGAGAAAACAATATTATTTTTGGGTAAATTACAAATTTGGTAATTGAACTTTACTCTCTCTCTTATTTCACTCACTATACTTTAAATCTTTTTAATTTCCTCACTAAACTCAATCCATTGAATTTATTGGTTACTCAGTCATTAAATAGTTAACAGTGTTAAAATGAGTTGTTATATAGATGCAAAATGACGTTATTCTAGTAAATATATTTTTTTTTAAACGACATCGTTTTTAACACCGTTAACTATTTAACGGCTGAGTGACCAAAATAGGAGAGAGGATGAAGTATGTGACAAAAAAATAATGTATTAAGTTTGGCGAGGAAAATAAAAACTTGTAAAGTTTAGTGAGTAAAATAGGAGGGAGAGTAAAGATCAGTGATGAAATTTGTAATTTACCCTTATTGGTTTTACACATCAAATATTGTTCATGTAGTAAACATACAGGTGCTTTAGATATAACCTTCATGTTTTAAATATATTTCACTTTATATCTTAAAATGCATTTAACTCTTACATTACCGATTAAAGTAACAAACAAACGTAATTGAAACAATATTGATAATTTAATAATTCAATTAAAAAATCTTAAAGTTTTTGAAACCATTTAAAGTATAAACGATAATGCGAAGAGAGTTTGACTAAGTTAATCACTGGATTATTTAAAAAAACTTAGTTCCCTATCTTAATGTAATTTTAAGAAATAAAATTCTTTTAATCATTGGTTTTTTTATATATTACTTCTTATTATTCTTCCATAAAACATATTTAAACTTAACCTTCTAATTACGATGTAATTAAGATTTAATCACATCTATCATGATATTACTTCGTATCCAATTTGAATCGATATCGAGTATACGTATAACTTTCGTGCTATCACATCCGCCATGGCGTTACACTCGTTTACAATTTTCATATTGAATGAAAACTGAAAAGATGAAAAACTACAGGGACCGAAATAGAAAATTTCCAAGAATATCACACAGAGGAATAACATGAAAATATGGTCCCGAAAAGAAAGGAAAAAATAATCAAAGGACCAAGTTGTCAAGTTGCCTTATCAACCTTTTCAAGTTGAGCAATTTGTCTCAAGTAGAGCAGCTTTCTCCCATCCCCATTTGTTGCCTCAGCATGGCAACTGGATTTTCATTTAATTTAGACCAATTTACATGTAGAGACGATTATTTTTATCCAAATAAGATGGATTTTGATTTAATTTAATATTATTAAATCAATTTTCTTTAAAAATCGAGTTTAGATTAAATTTTGTGAAAGATGATACTTTATGTGGAAAATTATCCTGTCAGAGATAATAATATTTTTTCTATATTTTGGATTATTTTTATAATACTTATTTCAATGTTTTTATAAAATAGATCTCTATTTTATCAAATAAAGAATAATTATTTTATATTTATATCAGATTATATATATATATATAAATAAGTTCCTATCATAAAATTTGAATTTAATTTGAAGTTACATTGATAATCGAGTGAAAAATATATATATATGATTATATTTAATTTTTGCAAGAATCGAGGGACATCAGTGGTAAATAAATTATTGTTATTTATTGAGGTTCTTAGTTCGAACACTAAGAATGTCAAGGGTGTGAGCGTTCGATGTTAAATGATTGAGAGTTATAAGAGATGACAATTTCATCCGAATCCGATGAGTTTGACCCTACTCGATCAATAGGATCGAATTTAAAAAAAACCAGGTTTGCGTTGTGATTTTTTTAGGGTGAGATTGGGTCTGGTCGGTTTCGGGTGGAGGATGAAAAAATTCTGATCCAATCCGACCCGGGGATATTAATATATTTTCCTTAAAATATTATTATTTAATTAAGTCCTTATTTTATATCGAATATGGTCGAGTTAGCTCGGATTTATACTCTAAAAATTTGGGTCACATCAGAGTTAGATGAAGGGTATGTATTTTTCGGGTCGGATCAGATCGAATGAAATATATAAAATTTTCGAGTCGGGTTGACCAAAAACCGACTATAGCCCAATCTCTTGTCATCCTTAAAAGTTATATTTGAACATATATTGCCTTATATTTACCCTATATAAAAAATACAAATTTTCAACAACAAAAAAATTCAAACTTTCAAAGTTTTAATATATGTATATTACGCCACTTAAAAGTATAATATCATATTTTAGACAAGTGTAATATAATTCGGTTAAAATTCTCATGATATATATATATATATATATATTGTACATAGTATTTTTGTCGAAGTTTGGGACATTATACTGAAAAATCTATTTTGGAATACACATGGTGCATTGTATGATACAGCTCAGCAAACACGTTATTTCGATAGAGAACTGGCTGTTAAGTTCCATACACTAAAAGACAAGTGTCCACTGTCCACGTCAGATTCAGATGTTCAACACAAAAGTGCGCGCGTTTGATCCGATGTTAATGGACTCATTCGACCCGTTTTATAAAGTGAATCAAACCCGGTCCAATTCAGCCGAATAGAGTTTATGAGCCCGCTCGAATGGGCTACTGACCCACTAATTTAAAAAAATTTAAACCAAACTTGCCCACTAATTTTTTTTAACCTCATATGTCTTAATATTAATTGATTAGTCTAATTCGGATATTACAATAATCTATTATGGAGTTGGCTTGTTTGGTATGCTCATCTGGACACCGCGGATTACATTTGGAGGCACCTGTTTGGTGTACTCATCTGGAGGTTGTGGAAACACCGGAACAACGTCGTCTTCAATGGTCAGATCGGAGCTATATCGGAAGCCATTAGCTCGGCTAAAACTTGGGCATGATGGATCAAACAAAGTCAAACCAAACCCCCCCCCCCCGCCATAAAGAAACAAGTTCTCAACAGAAGGAATAGGAACTGGATGCCTCCTCCGCTTGACTGCATCAAGTTGAATACAGACGGAGTTGTCCATCCTAGGACCATGGAGACTGCCAGAGGCGGAGTCATCCGCAACAACAATGGGAGTTGGATTCTCGGATTCTGCAGGAACATCGAGTGCTGCCCTGTTTTCCAAGCTTAGTCTTGGGCGGTCTTAGATGGTCTGGAGCTAGCCTGGAAGAACAATTTCCGTCATATCGAGGTGAATTTAGATAATATCGAAGTGGTGCGCTCGCTCAATTCTCCTCCTCCGCCACACAACATGAGCCTCATCAGAAAAATTCGTGATCTCCTTAGACGACCCTGGAGGGTCACGATCCACCACACCCCACGTGAAGCCAATAGGCTCGCCGACAATCTGGCTCGATTAGGATATGCAAGGAATCCGGGGTATTACGTCCTTGCTGATCCTCCTTTGGAAGCCCAACAAGCCCTCAATTACGATTTAGCCTTCACATAAGGCAGCCCATCCACTAGATCCTAGTGGTTTTCATTGTTGCCTAAAAAAAAGAAGAAAGAAACGAATGACACATTCAAAATTATCAAGACTGAAATATCTGTAGCATCTTTTATATTATATAAAAAATAACTTATAGAAAGAATATTTGGTCCATATAGAAATAACTAAAATCAAAATAAAATAACAGTTTTTTATCTAAACTAAAATTATAATATAAAAACAGTTAATATAATCTGAATTTATCCAAATCTCTCCTTAAAAACAAGCTAAAATCTTATTCGAACTCGTATCATACATGAAAGTAGGGAATTATAGACAATGAAATTATAGTTTAGGGATTAAAACCATAAAAACAGAATATAGGGACTTCAAACACAATTAAACCAGAAAAGGCCCATTCACACCTTGTTTCACGTAAAATAGATTTTGAAAAAAAAATTTGTTAAGAGAATTACGACATTCTGAGCTGAATTACGATATTCTGAGTTGAATGTCAATTTACTAACAACTATCATATTTCAATCATCATGTTAACGTCCAATTCATACGACCATCAATTTTTTAATGAAAAAAACAAGTTTAGAACATAGTGAATAATCGAGTAACCATATATTAACTTTTAATAGTTGAGGGACTATAGAAATCAATACTTTATAATTAGAGGATCATTTTATAATTTTTAATAGTTAAGAGACTTATTGAAATAATATCTTATAGTTGATTAATCATTTGTATACTTACTCAATATTATATTAATATTAAATATATAAAATAATATTATTTTAAATATTTATATTTTATAATTAAAATTTTAAAATTTGATTTATGAAACAATACCCTATAGTTGTTTGCTTCATCTCTTTTAGCTATTGTCAACCCCCAAAATACGGTAGGGGGATTCCCATATGCCATGAAACCCATTTCTTTTTCCCAGTCTCTCGCAGTCACCCCAATCCTCTCACGCGCCGCCGCTCCCGCTTTTTCACGTTGCTTGCAAACCCCTGGACTTAGGGTTTCTGGAATAACACAATTATCTGTTTGTTCTTTTTCCCTAGTTTTTATTGTATTTCGGTAGAGGTTTTATTAGGGTTTCGAAGAGGAAATCGACGAAGATGGGCAGCGTGGATCGAGTTGATGATTTGACATTTAAAGTTAATTTTAGCGGAGATGGAGCAGCCAAATTGAAAGATATAGTCAAGGAAAAACTCAAGGAGTTTATGGGCGATTACAGTGATGATACACTAGTGGTGCTTCCCCCCTCCCCGTTGTACTATCGATTATTGAGTTATTTGCATTTTCCCTGTTTTTTTTTATAAAACTGTGTGAATATTGTAATTTTGTTCTCTGAATTGTTGCATTGATCTTAATGTTGTTTCTGCATTTGTTTTTTATTCAATTAGGCAATGATAGAATGTTTTTGAGCGATATCAGTAGAATTTGAACTCTTCAAAATACTCAAGTTTGTTCCTCTTATTTTCATGTTCTATGTTCTTCCCAATAGTTTATGGCATTGATTAAAGGAAAAGGATTGAAGAGAAAGCGAGGAATTAAAAGGCATCATGATGCTTAATGTTTTGCTTAAGATTTCATGACTACGTGGATTTTCAAAAGCCCTTATTTTTTTTCTTTTCAGTTGTAAGTTTATTTGAAGTATATCTGGTTTTAATCTTTCCTATAACAATGTATCTCACATTAGGTGTAGTTTGACTAGCATTCTTGACCTTTCAATATTTGATGTTGTGCTCTGATTATATCCAATCTGTGTAATAGTTGGAATGCAGAAATTACCACATCTGTTGGAAACTATGAAAGATCATATATTCCAATTGGTTTTTAACCATATTCTCTCATTGATTTGATTTGCAGGAATATGTGATTGTCTTATTGAGAAATGGAAGACGTAAAGATGAAGCAATGAATGAGTTAAATGTTTTTCTTGGGGATGACAGTGATTCTTTTGTCACGTGGTATTTATATTATTTTTCCAACTATCATCTTTTGGAAAATAAGTGTTTATATAAACCTAGTTGTCAGGATTGTGCCCTACCTTATCCTTATATCTGATATTTTTAGTTTTCTTATGTTAGTGTGTGTATAATATTCTTATTTTTGCTTTTGAACAGGTTGTGGGCTCATTTGGCTTCAAATTTGGATGTATATGTTCCCTCTAAAGAACCTCATGTTGGAGGAGCCAGAACAGCTGTATTGGGGAATCAGTCCATTGGTGCTGGCTCTCACCAGTTGGATACTGATTCCGAAAGAGCAAAGACTACTAAGGTTTCCAGGAACCGACACAACAGGGAGTGGAAGGGACTGGTTAGGGATGCGGCTGATCCACCTCCTCTTCGGAGCTCTGTGGTTGAGAATATTCGTTTTGAAGAAAAATCCAGTCATAAAGTAAGCCTTGGAAGATCTACCTCTCCTTGTCCTACTCAGAAGAAAAGGAGTAGACCTGACGAGCGACATCCTATAAAGGTTTGAATTTCTAGGATCCATATTCATGACTAGTTGATGACCATTTACTAGAGTTTAGAGCGTATTGTTCTCCTTTATTTGGACAAATATATCCTTACAGAAATGATATAGATCAGATGGTATAGGGATAAATCCCATAATTGTCCTGAAGATCACATATTAGTCATTAGATACTTTTTTTTTGCTCTAACGATAGTTCAGAAGAGTTTGTTTCTTAATGAAATATTTTTGTGTAAATTGCATGGCAGTTTGATGTTGTGTCAAATTCCAATTATGTCTTTTTCATTTAGTTGACTATAGTCTTCTGATTCATGGATGAACTTTTATAGAGGGAAGCAGTTTCTCAGATGATGATTGATGCCCCTAGGCGCCTGCTTCAGTTTGCTGTGCGAGATGCAGTTGGAACTTTGAGGGCACCTGTTTCAGCAAAGGAGCCATCTTCCAAGCACCTTAGATCTGTTGTCTCAACTTCTTTTGGAGATTTGCCAGTTCACCCTCGGAGAATTCAGTCTGTTGCAAGAGTGGCAAATCCAATGGCCACAATGATCAAGGCTGTGGCAGAAGCTGCCGAAGATGTGACAAAGGTGAAAAATGCTGGAAGTGTTTTTGACAGGCTTGATCCTGGAACAGATGTTTTAGAGACTCATGTCTTACATCCAGAATTCAGAGAGTCTCTTCCCAAGGATGAGGAATATGGAGATCTTGACCAACCTTTGGGGAGAGCCCATTCGACATATTATCGAAGAGATGAGTATGGTGGTGGACATGGTGGTATCATAACTGCTTTAGAAAGTGAGACTGGGTTGGGTTCAGAGTCTCTGTCTGACAATGAATGGTATGATGATGATGGCCAAGGAGTTATGGACGTGTCTCGTACTGGTACATCAGGTGGAAACAAGGGTGATAGCTCACTTGTGGTGCACTACAATGTAGATAAGGATGATAAAATTTTACAAACAAGGAACAAAGATCAAAATCAATCTACTATAGCAGCAAATTCTCGTAAGATAGTTAACATTTCTGTCAATGTAAATACCTGGAAACCGCCTCATTATCAAGAGACAAGGAAGGTTTCAGAATTGGACAGTCGAAAATTTCTTCCAGAGAGTGAAACGGCTGCTAACAAATCTAATATTAGATTGATGGAGAATTACAACCCAGTTACTGTCTCTAATGGAAATGTAGGATTTTTCTTCCTATACTTATTTTCTCCTTTATTCTTTGCACTTGGGCTGTTGAATTTTACTTTTATTGTTAATTATAGGTTAAAAGTGCTGCTTATAACCAAGAAATCTCACAGAAAGCAGTGCAGCCTTCTTCCGGTGAGTTGCTTTCTATTGTTAGGATTGATTATTCGGCTGTTGGAATTGTCTTGTCTATTGTGACCTATATCTTGTTTCGATTTAACTCTTTCTTAATTTCTGTACAAATTTCATTCTGTTCTGTTGGTATTTTTCTTGCATTCTTAACATTTTATTTAAGTTTTGCCATTTTCTTTCTGCAGTTTCACATGCTGCTGGTCGTCCTTTAGAGGATGCTGATTCTCGAACCATTTTTGTGAGCAATGTGAGAAACCAAACTTATCTGTAGAGTTTAGAAGAGGATACATCTCCTTTACTCATTTTGACAATATATGGTGCTGTAACCATTGATAAGCAGGTGCATTTTGCTGCTACCAAGGATAGTCTTTCTCGACATTTTAATAAATTCGGAGAAGTGCTAAAAGTTGTTATAGTTACGGATGCGGCAACGAGACAGCCAAAAGGGTAAGTTGTTTGAAACACTTGTTCTGAATACATCAGTTTGTTTCCTCTGCATTTCTGTGGGGAACCCCTTTTTTTCTAAGGTGCAATGCCTACACAGGTCAGCTTATTTGGAGTTCATGCGAAAGGAAGCAGCAGCCAATGCTTTGTCTCTGGATGGTACATCCTTCATGTCACGAATTCTCAAGGTATTTAGTCCTTGTTCTCTGTTCTTTTATTCAACCTTTTTATTGAGTTTTACGTCCAACTTGCCATGCATATCGGTATTCCTCTACCTTTTTATTCAACCTGTTCAGTTTCCTTCTTGCTGAAGGTTGTGAAGAAAGCTTCTGCTCCTCAAGAAGCTGCTGCTCCTGTCATGACATGGCCCCGCATAGCTCGGGGTTCTCCATTTTCTGCCGCAAGGTTTGCTAGAGCACCTTTCGCCAGAGGTATGCCCGGTGCATTCAGGCCTCACCTTCCTATAAAACCTGGTGCAAGAAGCTTTCAGTGGAAGCGTGATGCTCAGGCATCTCCGTCCGATGCGGGTAATTTTCCTTCTCCTGCTGCCCGTAGTCTCACCTATATCCGAACGGAGCCCAAGTCGTAAGTCAATGCCACTACCTCCTAGTTCAGTAATCTCAATTTCTCAACATACCTCCGAGGTTTCATTGGTTTTCTATTTTTGGCTTTTTTTCTTCCCTATTGAAATGCTGTTAATGGACCTGTTGCATCCAGTATGCAATGATTCTTCGACATCTGGAGCTTAGAGAGGTATGTAATAGAAGCGGAAAAGTGGTGTTTTCCTTGGAAACTTTGCAACCTGAGGCATTGGCTTTTCTAGGTGTGGGAGGGGAATATGTCTAGCTTAGATTTGGTGTTGGCATTGTTTTTTCTTTTGAATTTTCATTAAACATTTGGTTATATATATGAAAAAAAAAGAGGAGAAAATAGAAGAAAACGATCCCAAAAAAGGAGCAAATTTAGTGTCTTGCCTTTCTTTTTGAAAGAAATTGATGGTGTTACTTGAATATTAAAATTCCGTCGTTTCTTGTTGTGTTGCTATTCCCTTAAATTTGAAATACATTTTACTGAAATATAAATATGTAATTTCTTGATCAATACAATAACATTATATATAATTGTAATTTAATTTAAATGAGAGTTCAATTTTAAATCTCAGCACAATATCCATAGTACATTCATCATATATAATTGTAATTTATTTTAAATAAGAATTCATTTCCAGATTTAAACACGTGGTTGGGTCTTTATTATATACTCTGGATTAATTTAAAAAAGTGATATTACCTTTTTATCTAAAAGAATATTATTAATAACTTCTCAAATACCGAATCTAATGCATATGATAGAAAAAGATCCGATAATCCTCAAATTTATAAGCAAGCAGAGTGGTGGCGCCGCCATATCAAGTGGCCGACGAGGGGCGGCAAAATCTGAAGATTAGTTTGCATGTATTTTCATTCCACAAGAAATTCACCATATTACATAAACAGAGCATCAAGCGCACACAAATAACCTGGACTACTAGCTGGCTGTATATATTATGAAAATCTATAAAATCTACCACAACCTGAGAGACCGTATCACAGCATAGCATAACCCCTACATACATATATATGATATATATATATATATATATATAGTATATAGTGCAGTTTTGGAGTGTTCCACTGATTAGAAGGGCAGCATCAAGCAATAAACACATTCAACAAACATTTATCATCCATCAATCACCCAGCATTGTCACCCCAAAACTGGTTTTCTACTTCTTTAAATATTAGAGATGCAGTTTTTATTGCATATAAACCATAGCATGCCCCCCATGATTCCAGCCTCTGGTTCCTCCTTTCCGCAATCCTGCATTCCCGGATTTAAAGATTCATGTTCTCAATCATGCAACATTACCCCAAATAGCGGAACTTGTTCAATATTTTTACCTTTTCAAACGGAGTGCAACACCAGAAACCGAAGAAGAGTTTTTCATTAAAAGCTGCATATAGGTCCTTGCATTATTTAGATATCCTGCCTGCATGCATGAAAATGCATTGGGAATCAATAGATACGCCTTGGAAACAAATGGGGTATTTTTCGGATGGAAATCCAAGGTTTCGCAATGGCTATATTAGATGTATTTGTAAGAGGATTACGACAATCAAACATAGAACACACTTGTAGTAGATATTGTGAACATTCACCCAATGTGCAAGTCACTGAGAAAGTCGGATAACCTGAAAAGAATCCTCAATAGAGTAAGAAAGAACGTAACAGATGAGGTATCGGACAAGTCTATATGAATAAAAGAAAAAGAACAAAAGTGGCACAAAAGCACCTAATATTCTTAGCTATGATGGTGTGCCCGTCTTCCGCTCCAAGATGGCGCAGAGCAACTTCCTCCAACTGACCATCTCGATATGCATGCTACAAATACATAATATCCATGAAAATACACTACAGAAAGTTTTGCCAGTAATGAAACCACAACACAAAAATAATACAAAGATGCAGGCCTAGTATTCAAATATAAAATCCTCGATCATTTTTGGAAGACGTGCACTGCAAACAAGGATGCTAAGAAAATAAAGATAACATTTTTTAAAGCCAATATATAGAATTATGATTTCATATACACAACATTTGGTCCAATGAACATTTCTTTATCCAGAACAGTCTTAGGAAAAACGTTTGATTTTTTAACAGACACAGAAAGCAGGAGGCGCATGACAAAAAAATCCATAAAAAAGTACAAATTCAAGGACTGCAAGGCAATACCCTTACACCTTAATATCCTCACACAGCCTCAGACTAATGTAAACTGTGAAGAAAAGTAATTCAAACTCTAATAACTTAATCTGGAATTCAATACTAATTTGAAATGTTTGAAGTCTTAACAAGACAGTCTTGGATAAAAAAGGAAGCAGCCTAAAGAAACACCAATGCTATTAAATTTCCATAATTCCAGCAAAATGGAACACACTTAATTTTAGGAACTTAATAGTGAAAATCCTCATCGCTTGAGGGGTCACTCGATTCATAATCTAGCTGCATTAAAAACAAGGCCATCTCCAAAGATATATCATCGTTTTCCAAATCTTCAGCATCAAAAATATTCATTTCATCTTGTTCAATTAAGTGCTCGAAGACATCAAAAATTGTGTCCATATCTATATCATTGGATCTGCGGGGAGGTGGCCTGTTGCATTTCCATGCATAAGAACCTGGCTTGACCGTATGCTGGAAGTCAACACAAGCATCCATTAAAAGAATAGTAAAACTAACACTCTCATGACTAAAGTAAATTGCATAAAAATGAACAAAACAGGAAGGAGAGATTACGCTAAGGGAAACAAAATCTTGAAGCATCGTGCAATTTGCTAGTGAACTTGTGATTAGTGTATTTGTAGCAAAGGGGTAGAGAAATAGAGAAGGCAGGAACGAGGAAGCCATATAAACAAACCAAAATGCCTCTAAATTCAAACACAGTCCTTAATTTATCATCCATTGTCTTCCTCTCTGATGATTAGTCCTTTACAAAAAATCACATTTGGTGCATTACAATCTTTCCTTGCATCAACTTGGTTCAGATCTCGACCATGATTTATCATCATTGCCATCCCGATTAGTTTTGCCCAAATCATTCACTGCTCTCATACTTGTTCCTCTTACCAAATATCAGTAGCCATTTTATTCAAGAAAACTGTCATAAAAGCTTGTGGTTGTAAAATGTTGTTGGAGATAAAAATAATTTTTTATTCCTACACTAGCCTCTTCAGATAGAAGTCCAATTGTTTGATATACCGGTAGATATTTGGCTAAGAAACTGCTCAAAGATTGAGCAACCATAGTGACACAACGAGAGAAGAATAACCATAAACACAGAAAAGCAGAAAATGTAGAATTATAACATAGGATCACTTCTAAAATGCTTATAGTAGTTGATACTTAATAGGGTATGAAACAATGCAAATTTGGAAGAAGGAATGCACCATTTCAAAAAACCTGAATAAATAGGCAATTATTACCTTGTAGAAACAACTATTCCCAAAAGGGCAGTTCCCATTACCAAAGTTGAAGTGCTTGCAGTCTATTGACCTGAAGATAAAAAATAAAAATATAAAAATGGATTTAATGGTTTGAATAGCAAATTTACAGATTTCTACTTGCGCAAATATAATTTATGCTCGTCAAATAATTAAAATATTATACAATACATGAGACAGATATTATAAATCACCCAAACAAACCCTTCAACCGTATACACAAATTTGAGAATTTAAATAAATTCATAATTCATGTGATGAGTGTACGCAGGAAATAAAGAAAACATGGAAACTGAAGTGGTGCTACCTCAGTTTTGCCTTGTAGCTATCAACAATTTCCTTCTTTTCTTCTGGAGTGCTATACCAAATAACACTTGGGATGACAAAATATGATAGCTTGCGACAGATTGGGCAAGTCCTTAATGCAGTATTAACATCCATCCCAGACGATGGGGAACTGCTACGCCAATTTCTAATACAGGATACGCAAAACGGATGATCACATTCTGAAAGCAACCCAAACTTCCGTTCAGCTGCTGTGAGCTTCATGAGAACACGATCCAGGCACACACTGCATTCTATTTCTTGACTATATTTCAATGCCTCAAGGTGCTTTTGCTTTTTCTCACACATTTTTATATGTTCCTCCCTTTCTTCAGGTCTGAAAGGATGCAAACAATGTTTCCCACAGGTGGTACACAAGTCTCCATGAATATGAGGACATTTTTCTCCACGGGGGCAATTACCAGCTGAAGCGAATGAGCAGATGGAACGATCAGCTACATTGCCACTCCTAGGCTCCAAAACATCACCATCATCAGATAGATCTTGATGTACAGATTCCAAATTCCATGCGTTTCTGGCGGGAGGAAGGAACCCTCCATTGGAACCAGGAAACTCTGGTGAAGTAGCTGAAAGTACAGCAGAACCACGAAATGTGCTTGTTGAAGGACCTAGAGGAACAGAACCCGGTATCCCCCCTTGGCGAGGCTTTGTTGACGAAGATGAAGCAGATAAATCCGATTGGGAAGCCTTAACATGTTCATATCTGCACTGACTACCGTATGAACAGATTCCTTTTGATAGTATGTGCAAATCTGCAAATGCCAAGGATGATGAAACAATAAGTAACGAAAGAGGACCAGCAGCAGGTAAAGATAAAACAGAAAGGTCAAAGGGAACTTCCTACATTATTTGGCGGATCCTTCCAATCATGGGAAAACTCACAGTTCTCCCCTTTGAAGCATGCTCCATGAGCAAAGAACTTACAGAGAACCCTGAAACATAACAATTTTTTTTAAACCATAATCGAGAATTCACGGAAATTAGTAATTTCAATACATATATCTCCAACATCCAACTAAACAGTTCATCATTCCACTTCATCGATACACCAATTTCATTTAAAATTTCAGGGAAAAAAAATCAGTAATATCAACGCGCAGAACACGCTTATAATCATTAAAAAACAAATTGCTAGCAAGAGAAAAAAAACACATGGCATAGAGAAGTAATCGTCAGATACACGAAAACAAAAATTGAAAGCATCATCGAAATCATCGTCAAATACCCACAAAAACCCAAATTACGATTAAATTGAAACGGAAAATCGATGATCGGGGGAATGATCAAATGAGTTTTCACCTCTTAGTCTTAGGCATGGACGAAATATCTAACGGCAATGGATTGAGAGGGGGAATGAAAGAAGCCAAAGGAATTGAATTTAAATCGTTGAATTTATCTGTTGCAAAAAATACCAAACAGCTTGAATGATAGGTGAGGGAGGGGAAGCGAAATTGAAGCCCCAAACACAACATTTAGATTAACGTAGCAGCCTAGGGTTTTTCCTTTGGGTTTCCGTATTGAAAGGGCCCATGAATTTTGGCATAATTGCGGGAATGACCCCTTCTGGATTCCTCTTTAAGATTCAAGGCGTAATTGTAGTAAGCAAGCGATTAACATCTCTTTTTTTTCTGAATTAATTATTATTAATTAAGGTTTGAGAAATAATCAATAAATAAAATACTTACTAATTACATTTCATGGTATAAATAAATAAATAAATGTATTCATGTCTGATTTGCTTGATTAATTTTTTATTAAATTGATTATAATTTAAATTAATTGACCTGATTGAATTAAATAATTTGAATTGATTTTACCGAATCGAATTAAAATTAATAGGTTTACTCGGCTAATTGATTTAATTTTCTAAATAAAAACTTTTCAAAAAAATTAAATTATTAGTTAAATAACATATTATATAATTAAAAGAAAAAAATAATTAATTTGATATCAATTCAATCACAAAATGTTATATACAAAAGATTATATTAAAATCATCATAATCGAAAGTCGGACAATAGATTGATCTTACTTCTCTTTATAAAAATCAGCTTCAATGCAACCGCAATTATTATTAATTATGATAAATTACGTGTTTAGTATCTAAATTTTCAGTTTTGATATGTTTGAATACCTAAACTTTTAATTTTTTAAAAACTATACCTAAAATATATTTTTTATTTCATTTTAGTACTCTACCATTAAAAACTATAGTTTTTGTTTCATTTTAGTACTCCCGACCAAAATTTAATGTTACGTTTTAAAAAATTGAAAGTTTAAGTACTAAAACAGACCAAAACTGATAGTTTATGTTGTAAATGTGTTAAGTTTTTAACATCGAGACACTAAAATGAAATGAAAACTAAACTTTAGGTATGATTTTAAAAAAAATTGAAAGTTTAGGTAATAAAACAGATAAAAACTAATAGTTTAAGGACTAAACACATAATTTACCCTATTAATTATGATTTGATTTTTAAAGCCAAATTCTATACAACAAATTCTGCATAAATACGCAGGATGCTTTAACACGTGAGAAAATGATAATGCATCCTAGTCAGGTGGTAGTATTTAACACTAGCTAAGTCCAGTTTTCCAGTTTGCAGAGAAGTAGAAGCAGTCTTCCTTGTTTTAGGAAAGGACTTGAGATCTTCGTTATGAAAAATGTCGCAACTTGTTCTGATCCACACTGCAAAAGTTGGTATTGAGGTGAAGCCATTATTTAGTCATTGGTCTCCCGCGAGAGTGGTCGGCTATGAAGCATGAGGACGACAAAAGAATCCCGTTTCAAGTATTCTGAGGATATTCCAGGGACGACATGTAATTGTTAAAGGAACAAAGTAGAAGATGAATCGAAGCGTATTTTTATTGAACATGATTGAAGGGTTTATATAAGAAGAATCCCAATCGAATTATATTATCAACAAGAAAAGATGAAGTAAATAAATTTAAAAATCAAATGAAAAATAACAAAAGATAATAACAAATCAATGACCAATATTGTGTCTTTGCACCCCGCAAGTTGGAAGTGGAGTCAATAACGCCTAACTTGGAAAAATGACGATGAAAGGTAGCTTGAGAGATTCAAAGGCTAAATGTAGCAGTATGTTGAAGATATAGTAAAATACGTTTGAGAGCTATCCAATGAGACATTGTAGGTTGGTGCACAGCCTAAGAGAGACGATTGATGGAAAATGCAATGTCCGGACGTGTAAAGGCCAAGTAATGTAACCTGCCTATGACACGACTATAAAGAGAGTCATCAACTGAAGCATCTTTAGAAGAAGGTTCAAAAACAGTGGAAGGAGTCATCGGAGTGGATACACCCTTACATGTGTCCATGCTAACTTCTTGTAACAAGTCCAAAATGTATAAGAAAAGACCATCATAAGAAAATAGTAGGCCTAGGCTTAATTTGTATTATTTTAAATTTAAAAGGGACCTAAAAGAAAATATAGATGGAGGTGTTATGATCTAATAAAATGGATCTGAGTTTATTTGCTACGTCATCAATTTAAAATTGAAAAAGAATGAGTTATGTTTACTTTTAAAATTGAAAGGGACTTATAAACTAGAAAAATGATAGATCAATCCTTAATTTGTCTAGTTTCAAAACTTTAGGACCCAAAAAGAAATTGTAGCAAAAAACTGAGGTGTTCTGGGGTTGGGATCTAGTTCACCTACTTTCAAACTAATAGGACCTAAAAAGCAATAAAATCCAAAAAAATAAAGAAAACGACACCTTGATTTACCTAATTTTAAAGTTAGAATGAATCTAAAAATAGTTAAATCCAATTTTTTTTTAGGACCGACCCTTCCACGTTACAAATAACTTTGTTCATGAACATGATTAAGATATATGTTTCAGTATGTAAATGATAATTTAATTTAGCGAGTTCAATTGATTTGATATTTTATTTTAAAATGAGCTCGAGTTACAAAAGTGAATTTTTGTTATTTTTTAGGTCTCGTGTTCAAGTATTAGAACGGTTAGGGGTATAAATGTTCAATGTAATGATCATTTTATAATTTTTAAAATTTTAATAGATAAAACGATTATTTGAACATAATTTAGACTTCTAGTATACTTTACCCTTTTGTGTATGTGGTATCCTTTTACTTTGGGCCAATCTGAGACTATTGGGCTTCATAAGTCATCTGCTACTAGATCTGTATCTTGCTGATATATTAAATGGTTTTTAATTTTTAATTAATATTGAAATATTATCGATGCAAAATTGCATAGTACTATTTTTAATTAATTATGAGAATTAAAATTATTTTTATTGATTTAATAAATTTGAATAATCTAACAATTTTTCAGTAGCTTGTGTAGTTAAATCTTTCTGCGTATGATGGAGAGTCCATATTGAAAATAAATAACATATTTATTACATTGCAACTAGATATCCTGCACATTTGGTTATATTATTTAATACTTCTATATCTATACCAATAATTAAAAATTATTCATGTCATCTTCTTTAAATTAATATTTTGAGTTTAGTTCAAGTAAACAATTCATCTTGTGAATTGACAACCTTAGTAGGACATCAATAAAATTAAGGGTAAATTATTGAAATAAAAAAATTTTATTTTATAAATATTTAATTTTATCAATGAAATACGAATTAAGTGATATCGATAATAAAATAATTATTGTTATTTATTGAAGTCTCAGGTTCAAGCACCGTGAATGTTAGGGTGTGAGCATTTAATATCAAATGATTGAGAGATATATTTGAACATATATTACATTGTGCTTATCATAAATTAATAAAAAATTATCGAATTATAAAATAATATTTTATTTGTTTATATTATTGAGTTATAATATTTTAATCATTGGAATGTTTTGTTAAGTTAATTTGATAAAGTGCACAATAGTAAAAGATATAATTTTTAATTTAATTATTAAATTTAGATAAAATATTAATTTGACATCTAAATTTTAGATACAATATTATTTAGACTCATGAATTGAATCAATATGTCGTAGTTCACCACCACCATCGGTTGTAGTTACTTACTATTGGACTTTAAAATTTTGTATTACTTATTTTTTAAAATTCAAAAACATTTATAATTATTAGTAATAAATCGAATAATTTATCATTTTAAAATACAGTAAAATGCACAAATGGTCCCTTGATTATATAATATCATTTTGTTGAATCGTTCGACTATTAAAAGTTACAAAATGATCCTTAAACTATATATAGTTACTTTGTTGAGTCTCTCGACTATTAAAAGTTTAAAAACGGTCACTCGACTATTCATTATGTACCAAACTCGTATATTTTCGTTAAAAAATTAATGATCGTATGAGCTGGACATTAACATGTTGACTAATATATGATATTCGTTTAAGATTATTAGATCAGATTTTATCATACCTCATTCAGCAGGTTAACGTCTAGCTCAGATTATCGTATTTTTTGTTAAAAAAAAACGAGTTTTGCACATAATGAATAGTCGAGTGATTGGTTTTTAAGGGCGCAGGGCACACCAAGACTCAAAAAGGTTCTTGAAGCCTAGGAGCAAGGAATAGGTATGCACCTTTTGTATGTGAGGCCCACCGTTTGTATTATGTACAAATATAATAATCAAATTTAATTTCAAAGGAAATAATGAAATATCTAATTATTTTTTTAATTATATAATTTTTTGTTTAATTAGTTGATATTAAAATTTATTATTATAAATAATAAATTATAATGATTTGTATTTAAAGTTATATAAGTATGGTATATTAATAAAAATTTAGAAAAAAATATTACTGTAAACAATTTTTTTGAAATAAGAAAATAATAAATTAGTATGAGCATATTATAAAAATAATTATAAAAATAGTTATACATATTTCTTATTTATCTATATATTAAATATTTATTTTTATTTTAATTATATTTAAATATTAATTTACTATATTATAGGTTATCTTTATTACATTAGTATATAATAATAAAAATGTGAGGAGACAAACAGGAAGTCTTACGTGCTTTAGCTTAATATACAACTAAAAAAAGGTGTTATCGTAAATGTTATTATTTTTTTAATATTTTGATAAAAAATTATCTAAAATATTATTATTTATAAAAATTTACTTATAATCATACCATAATTTAAACCTATAATCCTACATAAAAAATATCTAATATATTTTCCTACTAAACCAAATGATTATTGACAGATTTATTATTAGACCAAAATAACAACCCAAAAGAACAAGATAGGGTGAGATGCAAGAAACGGTTAAGGTGGCTGAAGCGGCGCTTAAGCAAAAAGTTTAAAAAGCGGTGGGAGTGATGAGCTTCTTCTGCATCGCTCTGCTTCGGCCTTCCAAGGTGTTTTTCTTTGCTCCCATAAACGTCTTACACTGGGTCACGTTTAAGGCGACAAATTTAACAAAAGAATTTCTTATAATTAAAAATTTATTTTATAATTTTTATAATTAAAAGATTAAAAAATATAATTTTAAAATTAAGAGACCATTTATGTCCATTACCCTTTCAAATAAACCTTTTAAAAGACAGAAACCCGTGTATGTAAACACTTACTTTTACTTTAGGCTTAGCACTGTTTTACGCCTGCGGATGATGTCCCAACGTTGTTCCCCCGCCAAGGTTCTTGAAGATGGCTGCGTATCTCCGCCGCCAGGCACGGTAATGGAAACCGCCATCCCCACCACTTTCTTCGACACTATTTGGCTTTCCCTTTATCTCGCTCAACGCCTTTATTTCTATGAATATCCGCACCCAAGTTCCCATTTCATGCAAAACGCTCTTCCTCGTCTTAAAACCTCTCTCTCCCTCACACTACAACGTTTCTTTCCTTTTGCCGGCAATCTCCGGTTTCCGCCACCGCTTCAGAGGCCGTATATTTTCTTCACCGACGGCGATTCGATACGCTTCGTCGTTACCGAGTCCGATGCCGACTTCAACCATCTTACGAGCGATCATGCACACAACGCTCAGGATTTACAAGCTCTCGTCCCGAATCTGCCGCCGTCGACGACAATGGAGACCGATGACTTCAAGCAGCTCCCTCTCATGGCCGTTCAAATCACTATCTTCCCAAACACAGGGTTTTCGATCGGTATCGCTTTCTGTCACGTAGCAGCTGATGGCAAGGCGTTTACTCATTTCACAAAATCATGGGCGGCAGCTTGTAAATCACTAGAGGACTTGAAATTTCTCGACAATATTCCTCCACCCGATCATAATAGGGATTCAATCCAAGATCCTAAAGGGATTTGGTCCTTTTTTGTCGAGCAATTCCGCGAGCTCAACTCGGATTTCTCCGGCCACGTAATAAACCAAACCGACAAGGTACGAGTCACGTACAGAATTAGCAGAGCCAACGTCGAGTCACTGAAAAAATGGATCGAAACAACAAACGACAGTGAATCAGAGCAGCTGAGATTATCAACGTTCGTGGTGACTTGCGCTTACGTTTGGGTTTGTTTTATAAGAGTAGAAGAAGCGAGGGAATCACCATCCGACGACGACGATACAATCTGCAACTTCCTCTTCAGTGCCGAATGCAGACATCGCCTGAAACTTCCATCGGAATACTTCGGGAACTGTCTTAAACCGTGTATTTTATCAGCCAAAAGGGCCGAACTGCTCGGAAAAAACGGGATTCTGGTTGCCGTAAAGGCCATCGGAAGGGCAGTGATGGAGTTGGATAAAGGTCCATTGGGAGACGCCGATAAATGGATCTCGAGAATGAGGGAAGTGTTATCGAAGTCTAAACACAATGTGGTCGCCGTCGGATCACCGAAGTTGCTGGTCTACGAGACTGATTTCGGGTGGGGAAGACCGAGAAAAACCGAGGTGGCTCACATCGGTTCTTCCGGGTCCTTCGTCCTCGCCGAGAATAGGGATCCGGAAGTCGGTGGCGTTGAAATCGGCTTTCTTTTTCCCCCGATTCAATTGCCCAAATTCAAAAGTATTTTTGAGGATCAACGGTTGAATTTCAACATCTCTTGATGTCGATGCCTGCTGTAGCCAAATGCTTCTCTTGTCAATCATCTCAATGCATTAGTTGTAATTTACTTTTTTTTTATTTAATTTTAAGATTTTATCTTCATTAATCTCAATCGTTTCCGATTATATATTTGATTTTAATGAATAAATCTCTCAATGATTATTTTACATATACAAAAGCTCAAATATTTTTTTGAATTAATCACTGGTATCTAATTTATTAATCGATTAATTCAGATCGGATACTGCAGAGGTGAGGACAACCTTCCTAACTCAATTTGTTATATTCGCAAACGCCATAATTTGAATATCTGACCTTACTTAAAGAATTTAATGTCTCATCTACTAGACCAACTATTTCACGTATGAATTATATGTAAAAGATTTAAACTACAATTTGCATTTAATTAAACTATTTCACGCATGATTGATATGTAAAAGATTAAACTGTATTATTTTTTTTATGGATAAGCTTTGTGTTCTTTTTATTCATGCAGCAGAACATCCTACATCAACAGTGTCCCCATATAAAAGGACACTGACAAATCAACAGAGCATCTCAAATACAGACACTAAAAAATACAAAAGGACACTAACAAATCAACAGAGCATCCAAATAAAAATTAATTTATCTTATTCTCGTATGTAATGTGATAGGAAGAAAGTATAGTAGAAATATAGTAATATATTATTTTAACGTTAAGTTGAGAACAATTTTCGTAAAATATCTTCAATTATAAATTGTTCACAATCAGAATACATACACTAAAAAATACCCCACTCCATACAGAATTTCCTATTCACAAAGTCCAATCTATCAAAGGACTTTCTCTTGATTTTAATTTTAACTATATATAATAGTATTCAAAATCTATCCTATATTCTTTCCTCCCTACCACAATATATGTGACCCCCCTATGCTATCTTTAAGATAAAAGTAATCAGAGATTTACCCTTCAGAGTCCAATTCCCTCTCCTAACACATCACCCCTCCAGACAAGTTACGGTGAAATTGGTCCAATAAATCAGGCGATTAAAAAGTTGGCCTATTAAGCCCTTCTAAAATTAATTTCGGAAGTACGCCAAATATTATCGTGTAAGACAAATTCTTGAAGTACATATGATGAATTTATCTAAATAATATTTTTATTTAAATTCGTCATATAAAAATGACAAATTTCAAAAAAAAATTATAATTTTTACTATAATTTTGTCATATTATAGTGATAAGTTCTGATAAAAAATATATTTTATGAAAACTCGTCATATCCACGTGACAAACTTTAAATTACCGTGACAAATTTCGTAATTTCGAAAATAAAAAATATGATATTAAGTTAAATAATTAATATGTCGGCCGATTTTACCGATAACATGTACCATTCAAGGATCTCGCTCCAAATGCCCCTTGAAAACGAGCATTCAAAAAACAAGTGTCCCCTGTAGGGCTGTAAATGAGACGAGACAGATCGCGGGCTATTCGAGATCGACTCGATAAAGGCTCGATAAATATTCGGGTCGAATGGACTCGAGCTCGAGCTTGAGTTTGACTCGAGTTCTTAACGAGCCGAAACGAGCTACTCGATATTCGACTCGAAAATATCGTGAGCAGCTCGAAAAAAATGTTATATTATAATTTTAGATTTTTTAAAATTACATTATAAAAAATTTATTAAAAATACATTATTGATAATTATAAAATTTTAAAAATATATTAAAATTTCTATAATACAACTACCCTCAAAATTTAATTTTTTCAATTAAGCAACCCAAGTCCAATTGTTATATTGTATATTACTAAAAGAAAAATAAAAATCCATTTAATTAAGCATATGTTAGATTACACCCTAAATCCTAAACTTAAACCCTAAACCCTAAACCCTAAACCCTAAACTATAACCTCTAAACCTTAATTCCCAACCCCTGAAATATAAACCATAAACCATAAGCCCTATACCCTAAACCCTTAATCTAATTATATGATAGGATACTAAAAAAATAAAAGCACATTTAATTAAGCACATGTTAGATTACATCTTACATTCTAAACTTAAACCCTAAACTATAAAGCCCAATCCCTTAACATTAAACTCTAAATCCTAAACCATAAGTCATAAACCCTTAATACGATTATGTGATAGGGATTAAGTGCACATGATAATAATGCATTACATACAATGATAGATTGGATCTTGATAAAAAAATTAGGGATGTACTTAATATTTAAAAAAAAATAGAAATATAAATTAGATGAGACAACTGAAAACTTACCACAAATAAACCCCATTATGATCAACATGGGTAGTTGCTAAAATATCCATATTTGGACTTTTCTCATTGGATTTGTTTACTTTTCTCATTTTATCATGTTGTATTATGGAAATAACTATAAATAGTAGGTGGTACAGTAGATACAGCTTTTAAATATTTCCCATCAAAACCCCCTCACCAAACCTCGCCATGAAACATTAAAACAGTTATTTATTTTTTAGATTAAACTTTGAAAAAGAGTTAACTTTTAAACCTTGGAATCCAATTTCCTAAGCCTCTCAGTTCTGCTTAAGGTGAAGATGAAATGTCTTGTTGTAGTCTTACTCCATTTTTTATTTGGCTCTTCGTATCTTTATCACTTTCGACTGCAACCAAAGCTAAAGTCCCAGCCATCATAGTGTTCGGAGATTCCTCCATGGATTCGGGAAACAACAATGTGATTTCCACGCTTTTGAAGAGCAATTTTCGGCCTTATGGCCGTGATTTTTACGACGGTCAACCAACGGGAAGCTTCTGCAATGGCCGAATATCTCCCGATTTCATCTCCGATGCTTTTGGACTGAAGCCAACCATCCCAGCTTACTCGGATCCAGCTTACAATATATCCGATTTCACCACCGGCGTTTGTTTTGCTTCCGCCAGAACTGGTTACGACCATGCAACCTCCAAAATGCTTGCCATGAAACATTAAAACAATTATTTATATTTTTGTCTATTTTTGTCTTTTGGTGCGAAAAGGACGGGAAGTGTCGACGTTGGAACAATAGTCTTTTGGTGGTTTTTGTTGGATATATGAACTGCAAAACTACACCGTTAGCACTGACTGAAAATATAAACAGTAATTAAGAAGAACAGATTCGTAAACCGTGTCGTGGTAAGAACCACTGCCTTAGAAACGAATTCGCCTCGATGTGTGTAATCGCTGCAGTAGGCGGACCGTCCCCCGAGGTTAACACGGTCGCTCCGAATTCCGTACACCCGAAACCGGAGTGGACTGCTGGTGGTATTGCACTTCTGATCGGAAAGCACTCAGAGAGAACTCACAGAGAGAACTTTAGAAAACACTTTGGTAAGTGAATTGTTAATGTTTTGGAGTGAGTTGAGAAGCTGAATATAGCTCTCTATTTATAGGCTAGAAATAGGGTTAAAGTCGTCCATAAAATTTCAGGATTAAACCTCTTATTTGTAACAGCTGAAACGACTAGATGAACCTGACTCAGAAATAGTCCAGGTTCATTGTATCATTATTCAGCTGTTATAACTCCCGAAATTATATCATGTAACCCCTGGAATTAAATCAAATAACTCCTGTAACTCCTGATATTAACAGCTTGTCTCCTCTGTACAAAGCTGTAAATCAGTCCAGGTACATCTTAACGTTTCTGATTTAATTTAGGAATAAACTGTTTAATTTCTGATAAAAAATAATTCAGCTGTTATTATTTGAAATTCAAACAGTCCTCAGCAGCCTATAAATATCAGTTGATATCTTTCACATTTTCCATTTGTTTCTTTCAAAGAGAAATTCCTCAAGAATTTTCTCTAAAAAGATAGTATCCGCGCGGACGTGTCGAAGACACGTATTACCACGACCACGACCACGACCACGACCTCGACTCGACCTCGACCACGACCACGACCACGAGCCGAGCCGAGCCGAGCCGAGCCGTGCCGTGCCGTGCCGAGCCGAGACGAGACGGACGGACGGCGGCGGCGGTGCGCGAGAGCCCCCCTTGTTCTCTATCACTCAACAAGGAAGTGGAATGTCAAGCCTTAAATACCATTCCCAATAGTGTTTCCAACACTATGTGGGATTGAGCATTACCAACATTCCCCCACTAATGCGAAAGAAATCTTCTGAAACTCGAAAACAAGCTTTCCAGAAGAGTAATAGCGAGATTAGTTGCTTAAGCACTAGTGAACATATCTGGAACTAGTACATAGTGATGATGAGCAATCCTTCTCTTAGATAAGTGAAACTAGTCTGGAACTTTCTAAGATCAGGGTAAACTCATAACACACAACTAACCCCTTCATCCACCTGAGTCCTCGATGTGTAAGATATACAAAAGTATATATTTGGCCATCTTACCTCAGGATTCTAGTAAGTGTGCTAGAAAAATAGCCCAACATTTTTCATAGAAGGCGGCTAACCCTTCTCACTTACATAGGTTATTTCATCAAGTTTATCTCAACATAAACCACCCTTTAAAAAGGAATATGAAATAATTAAGAGCTTTTATAATAGCTCAACCTCACAAAGGGTATGGTGACTTTTTTCAAGTTCATTATAAATGAACCACCCAAACTCTGGGCTAAGAAGTCATTAAGAATAAATATTCAACCTCATTTATCGGTAAATTCAATAAGTCCTTCTCACTAGAACCATCCAATACTTGGATTTGAATTTATTAAGAGTTTAACAAACTCAACCTTTCTGTCGGTAAGTTCATCATTTCCTACCCACTCACTCTGGGTTATGAACTTATTAAGAATAGATATTCAGCCAAAATCGGTAAATTCATCAAGTCTTTCTCACTAAGACCACCCAAAGCCTGGGCTATGAATTTATTAAGAGCAATTAAGCTCATCCTGGGCATGCACATTATTCATCATAGGGATAGGCAGTAGGAATGTGCACTATGAGTCTTTCCATGGTTTCGTTTGACCACATGGAACTTAGATAACTAAGTTGGGTATCCACCATGAATTCCTCAACCAATGGGCTTTAGACCCATCCCCCTCGACGAATCTAGGACCAGCTTCCGACTTAACCCTTTGGTAAGTGGATCTGCTAGGTTCCTTTCCGACTTCACATACTCTAAAGAGAGCACTCCATTCTTTATCAAGTGTCTAACTGATTCATGTCTTATGCGAATGTGTCTTTTCTTACCATTGTAAGCTTGGTTCTTAGCCACACATATCGCAGCTTGTGAATCACACAACAATGAAACTGGAGGAGTCGGTCTTCCCCACAACGGAATATCTGCTAACAAGCTTCTGAGCCACTCGGTTTCTTGCCCAGCTAGGTCAAGAGCTATAACTCTGACTCCATGGTAGAACGAGCAATACAAGTCTGCTTTGATGATTTCCACGAGATCGCTGCTCCACCCAAAGTAAAAACATACCCGCTCGTAGAGCTTACCTCATCATTATCAGAAACCCAGTTGGCATCACAATTCCTTCCAATACCGCAGGAAAGCCAACAAACTCAAGTTTCCAATTCACAGTACCCTTAAGATACTTCAGTAAGCGTTTAAGCGCAATCCAGTGCTCACCACTCGGATTATGAGTATATCTACTTAGTCTACTCACAGCATAAGCAATATCAGGCCGAGTATAGTTCATTAAGAACATTAAACTTCCGATTAATTTAGCATATTCAGTTTGGGAAACACTACTTCCTTTATTCTTAACTAGATGTATGCTAGGGTCATAAGGAGTTCGAACAGGGACGACATCAAAACTGTCAAATTTCTTTAGCACTTTCTCTATATAATGTGCTTGACATAAAGAAAATCCCTTCTCAGTTTTGGTAATTTTGACTCCTAAGATTACATCTACTTCTCCCAAATCTGTCATCTCAAACTTAGTGGACAAGAAATTTTTAACTTTGTTAATGGACTCAATGTTAGAACTGAAATCAACATGTCGTCAACATAAAGACTTATGATAACACATTCAGTTTCAAACATCTTCGAATACACACAAGCATCCGAACCATTCACAACAAAACCAAAACTAAGAATAGTTTTATGAAATTCTCATACCACTGTTTAGGAGCCTGCTTAAGTCCATAGAGTGACTTTTTGAGTCTACAAACTTTGCCTTCCATACCAGGTGCCTCAAAACCTAGTGGCTGCTCCATGTAAATCTCCTCATCTAGATCCCCATTCAAGAAAGCAGTCTTAACATCCATTTGATGTACCTGCAACTTATGAATAGAGGCTAGTGCAAATAATGCACGAATCGTTGAGATTTTTGTAACGAGAGAGTATGTATCAAAGTAGTCTAAACCAAACCTTTGAGTGAACCCTTTGACGACTAACCTTGCCTTGTATCGCTGAATCGAACCATCTGGCCTTAGTTTCTTCCGGAAGACCCATTTGTTGGAGATTGGTTTGAATCCCTTAGGCAAGTCAACTAATTCCCAAGTATGATTAGACATTATCGATTCTAGTTCATCATTAACAGCGCTTTTCCAAAAACTAGCATCGATAGATCTTATAGCTTCTTCAAAGTTTTAGGATCCTCATCTAATAGAAAAATTTGAGCTATAGGATCTGAAATGAAGTCTAAATCATTTATCTCAGAAATAAAGGAAGTAATAAAATCTGGTCCAAAAGAGGTTTCAACTCTTTGCCTTTTACTTCTTCTAGGCTCAAAATCATTTGTTCAGAAGACCTAGCAGGTTTACTAGAAGAAGTTGATGGAATATATTCTATTTGTGTTTCAATATTTATTCTCGGTTCCTTTAAAGGAAAAGTATTTTCAAAGAAAACAGCATCTCTTGATTCACAAATAGAATAATCTTGTAAAAGCATGAATCTGTATGCAGCACTATTCGTAGCATACCCTATAAACACTGCATCAACGGTTTTAGGTCCGATGGTGAACTTCTTAAAGTCTGGCAAGCCACTTTAGCCAGACACCCCACACTTTCAGGTATTGTAAATTAGGAGCGTATCCTTTCCACAATTCATATGGGGTAGAATCTAATTTCTTATGAGGAACTCGGTTCAAGATATGAGTTGCCGATAGAATGGCCTCCCCCACATGTTATCAGATAACCCAGAACTTATTAGTAAAGAATTCATCATCTCTTTTAAAGTTCTATTTTCCTTTCGACTATACCATTCTGTTGAGGAAAATAGGGGGCTGATGTTTCATGAATTATGCCATTCTTTTCACAAATATCTTTTAAGAAATTAGATCCATATTCACCACCTCTATCAGATCTAACTCGTTTGATTCTCCTATCTAACTGATTTTCAACTTCTGCCTATAATAAGAAAGAAGTTTTCAGCTTCATCTTTAGTTCTTAGGAGATAAACTTTTGTATATCTTGAATAATCATCTACAAAAGTTATGTAGTAGTGTTTCCTCCTTTACTTTCAGTGTTTCTAAAATCTGCTAGATCAGTATGAATGAGTTCTAACAGTTCAGTCTTTCTATTAGAAACAGTCTTAAAGTGAGGTTTAGTATGCTTAGCTTCTACACAAATCTCACATTTGTTAAAGCTAGTTGTGTCTAGTTTAGGCAGAACATTCATATTCATTAATTCTTTAAAGCATGAATATTCACGTGTCCTAATCTAGCATGCCACATATCAATGGATTCAACATATAAGCAGAAGTGGTAGCTTTATTTTCATTAAATTGAGTTTCTATGACAAATAAACCATTGCTTAAAACCCTTTCCCCACATAATCACCATTTCGGGAAAGTACAAGTTTATCTGCCTCAAAAACTAACTTAATGCCTGCCTTATTCAGAAGCCCACCACTTATCAAATTTCTACGCAAGGCAGGTACAAACAGAACATTATTTAAAGCCAGAGTTTTACCAGAAGTCAGCTTGAGTAAAACCTTGCCTTTGCCTAGCACTTCAGAGCTGCTAGAGTTCCCCATGTACACACGTTCACCAGTGTTTCCATCCTCGAACTCAGTGAAAAACTCCTTCCTTGCGCAGAAATGCTTCGAAGCGCCAGTGTCAACTACCCATTCTGAACTGTTCTCCACCAGATTAACTTCTGAGACCACCGCAGCAATGATCTCATCATCTTCTTCTACAACGTGCATCTGTGGCTTGTTGTCATTCTGGCGGTCTGAGCGGTGTTGGCATTGGTAAGCCTTGTGGCCAGGTAAACCGCAGACATAACACTTGAACGTCTTTCCTTCCGGTTTGGCATTTCCTGACTTCTTGAAGTTGGTAGCCTTCTGTGGTTTCGTCTTTTTGTCTTGATTCCCACGTTTCATGATCTTCTTAAATTTGGACTCAACCAAGTTAGCTCTAAAAGATAAATTACTCATAGAATTAGTAAGCTTATCTTTTAAACGGTTGGCTTCTTCAATCTTCATATGGCCCACAAGTTCTTCAAGCGAAATGTCTCTCTTCTTATGCTTAAGAGAGTTACGGTAATCGGACCAGGACTTGGGCAGTTTCTCAATGAGTACATTGGCTTGCAGCACCTCACACATTTGCATCCCTTCAGCGATGATGTCAGCGACTAAGTTCTCATAGTCATGGACTTGATCCATTATTGGCTTGTCGTCTGTCATCTGGAATTTGAGCCATTCGCCGACAACGTACTTCTTGATCCCCGCATCATCCGCACCATACTTCTTGTCGAGAGTGTCCCATATTGCCTTGGCACTCTTTTCTCTAAGGAACATATCAAATAGTTTATTTGACATGTGGCTGAGCAGATGTCCTCGTACCGTCTTGTTATCCTTCTCGAATTTCTCGTAAGTAGCGAGAGCGGCGGCGGCAGTTGCTAAGGCATCATCATTGAGGACCGCATCAGCATCATTACCAACAGCTGGGGTTGGCGGCATGGTAGGTGGTGGCTTGAGCAACACGTAATCAAGATCAAGTTGCTCGAAGAATATAAGAATTCTTTGGGACCACCTTCTATAGTTCTTTCCATCAAGTGCATCGAGCTTGGAAAGATCGGGAATGAGTTTGCTCAAAGGTGTCGACATGATTGCAGTTTATGGGAATTCGTTCTAAATTGTTGGATATATGAACTGCAAAACTACACCGTTAGCACTGACTGAAATATAAACAGTAATTAAGAAGAACAGATTCGTAAACCGTGTCGTGGTAAGAACCACTGCCTTAGAAACGAATTCGCCTCGATGTGTGTAATCGCTGCAGTAGGCGGACCGTCCCCCGAGGTTAACACGGTCGCTCCGAATTCCGTACACCCGAAACCGGAGTGGACTGCTGGTGGTATTGCACTTCTGATCGGAAAGCATCAGAGAGAACTCACAGAGAGAACTTTAGAAAACACTTTGGTAAGTGAATGTTAATGTTTTGGAGTGAGTTGAGAAGCTGAATATAGCTCTCTATTTATAGGCTAGAAATAGGGTTAAAGTCGTCCATAAAATTTCAGGATTAAACCTCTTATTTGTAACAGCTGAAACGACTAGATGAACCTGATCAGAAATAGTCCAGGTTCATTCATTATTCAGCTGTTATAACTCCCGAAATTATATCATGTAACCCCTGGAATTAAATCAAAATAACTCCTGTAACTCCTGATATTAACAGCTTGTCTCCTCTGTACAAAGCTGTAAATCAGTCCAGGTACATCTTAACGTTTCTGATTTAATTTAGGAATAAACTGTTTAATTTCTGATAAAAAATAATTCAGCTGTTATTATTTGAAATTCAAACAGTCCTCAGCAGCCTATAAATATCAGTTGATATCTTTCACATTTTCCATTTGTTTCTTTCAAAGAGAAATTCCTCAAGAATTTCTCTAAAAAGATAGTATCCGCGCGGACGTGTCGAAGACACGTATTACCACGACCACGACCACGACCACGACCACGACCACGACCACGACCACGACCACGACCACGACCTCGACCACGACCACGACCACGACCACGACCTCGACCTCGACCTCGACCTCGACCTCGACCTCGACCTCGACCTCGACCTCGACCTCGACCTCGACCTCGACCACGACCACGACCACGACCACGAGCCGAGCCGAGCCGAGCCGTGCCGTGCCGAGCCGAGACGAGACGGACGGACGGCGGCGGCGGTGCGCGAGAGCCCCCCTTGTTCTCTATCACTCAACAAGGAAGTGGAATGTCAAGCCTTAAATACCATTCCCAATAGTGTTTCCAACACTATGTGGGATTGAGCATTACCAACAGTTTTGTAGCCGGAACTTGGACTTGAGTTTCCATGGAAGAATGAAGTGCAGATAGTGATTGATGCGCTGGAGTTGAAGATTGTGGTGGTTGTGCAAGAAGAATGGACTGTTCGGGCAGAGTAGGAATCACAGATGGTGGTGGCTGAGGGGATACCGAAGTTGATGTTGGATGTAAAGGGGCAGAGAAAACAGGCACAGTTGGTTATGTGAGTTATATCCCACATCAGTGGTTCTTGGGAATAAGGGGTAGAGTGGAGTGTATAAAAGGGGATGAGTTTCAGCACATGAAAATAAAACCCGTTGAGCTTGAATTGAGTTTAAAATTGAGCTTCAATCGAGTTCGAGTCTCAAGCTTCAATTGAGCTTTTGAAGTTTTTTTGAGTTCGAGTTTTTTCGAGTTTTAATATTATATTTCGAGTTCGAGTCGAACTTGATAATTTTTAGCTCGCTAGTTTTTGAGTTGAGTTTACTATAAACTAATTCGAGTCGAGCTCAATAATACTCGAACTCGAGTGCTCTATAGTTAACTTCCACAGATTCCACGTAGTAAGAAATTATATAAAATATGGATACATATATCATTTGTAAAATGTTTCATCGTGATCAATTAAAATTAATGATATATACAGTTTTTTATGATAAAAACTTTTGTGAACAAATACTTTTTAAATTAAAATTCTTATATGGATAAAGTATAATAATTTTATAACACGTTAAACTTTACTATTTTTTATTTTTTAATTAGAATTAAATTTATTATATATTTAAGCTTAATATAAAAGTAAGTGGGTAAATTATATTGTTTTTTTGTTTTGCTGCATAAATTAATCGGTCAATTTAAGTGTTTAATATTACAAAAGTTGTCATTTTAAGCACTTCGATCGTAATGTCTTTAAAAATTATGTTAAATAACATGTGTCACGTTTTGATAATTTAGAAAAAAAATATTAATAAAAAACTTAAAAATATAATTTCTTTTTTAAAAAATTCATTTTTTTCAAAAGTTTAAAAACTTTTAATTTGATCTATATATCCACACCCAATCACTGTCGCTTATTGTCGTTGTTATCAATAGAATCTCCACCTGACAGGTGATTCTACTGTGCGACGTCTAAAAAACGGCGTGATCGGTTAAAGAAGTGACCGGTTAAAATTTAGACCGGTTATGTTATATCATTTAACCGGAAATATTAAGCACAATAACATATTACGCAACACTTATATAATGTAATAGGTAGCGCTTTTATAATAAATAGGCATTTAACCGAAAATATTATCAAGTACAATAACATATTAGGTAACGCTTATATAATATAATAGTAGCGTTTATATAATAAAATAAGCATTTAACCAGAAATATTATCAAGTACAATAACATATTAGGTAGCGCTTATATAATGTAATAAGTAACGCTTATATTGACCTATTTTTTCATAAAACCGGTAAATTTCAACCAGTTACATTATAAATTGACCTATTACATTATAATTATTGGTTTCGATGTTTTTGGGATTGATACAATTTTAAATGTATCGACACTTTATGCGTGAACCTGTTTGTGCTTTCTTTTGGAAAAAAGTATCGACAGAAATTTAAAAAGTGCCGATACTTTATGTTGAACTATTCTCTCATTAACCCGATATATTTATACCGGTTACATTATAAATGTATCGACACTTTATGTGTGCTTGTCGTTTGGCCATTCATTGTAGACAATAAGGATCGACACAAATTATAATAATGTCGGTACGTTATGTTGACCTGTTTTATAATTAACCAGTATATGTATATTGGTTACATTGTTAATTTACCTTATTACATTATAATTATTTGTTTCGATATTTTTGGGTTGATACTTTTGGAAAATCGACACATATGTTTCCATAGTATCGAAACAAATCTTTGTGTTTATTAATTTTGTCATTAAAAAGTATATTTTTACCACCTACATTGTAATTTTACCTATTACTTTAAAGTTATTGAATGTTGTAGTTATTGTGCATACCTGAATATGTCCTGTAAATTTAATATTGTACACACCCTTTAACTACCACTATCAATACCACATCCTATTGAAAGCACCACAGAAAACATGTCATTAAATTAACCTTTACTTACATCTCCATCAACTCTTGTTGAGACCATTGAAATTGCACAACAAAATTTTTGTCATGTTTATAATTTAATCACCTAACTTTTAAAACTTACAATACAACTATCTAACTTTTTAGTTCTTTTCATTTGATCTTTACTATTATCTCTTGTTATTGACATGACACTTATTCCGTTAACTTTCTGACTTAACAACTTCATATTATTATTCCTTCTTCTTTCGTCTTCTTCTTCATTCTTTATTCTTTCTTTTTCTTTTTCTTTCTTTTTCTTTTCTTCTTCCTTCTTCTATCATCTTCTTCTTCTATTCACCATTCTAAGGTATGGTTTTCTTTCTCATCCCTTCAAATCCTAATAATCAAATACTTTGATTTCAGAATTCGGAATAGATTAATTAGGTTTCCACTGCATGTTTCTATTTTTTGGCTCCATCTTTATGCAGCATCCATCAAAGTCTGAAAACCCAAAGTTATAATCTTTACTGAAATTAAAAGGGGTTTTGTTATGTTCAAATTTGTTTAGTAAGAAACTAATTTTTCAAGGCTTGTTGAAGTGATTTAGGATGGATGACCCAGAATCAGAATGGGAAATCAAAGAATCATCAACCGATGGAAAACTAAGTTGGGTGTTGAAATTGGGCAGGAAAATGTTGGTGACTGGAATAGCTATATCATCTGCACCACTTGTTCTTTCTCCAATTATGGCCATTTCTACCATTGGGCAGGAAGATTTTACAAAAGAATGTATAGATGGGAAATGGAGTTGAAAATGATGGAAAGAAATCTGTTGAGAAAGTTTATGAAGTTGTGGAGGAAATTAGGTATAAGGAAGATTATAGGAATGAAAGGCCATCCGAAAGTTTCGAGGAAGTTAAGGAAATGACAAGATTGAATGTAGAGCAGGAACAGCCAGCAGGTATTGAATTTGTTGTCGTGGGGACGATAAGCGCAGCAGTAATATCCAGAAGGAAACAACACTAGGATCTGAAAATGTGGAAGAGGGAATGGAATTAGTAGGAAAGATGAGACAAAGTGTTGAGGAAGTAGGTGCAAGAAGAAGAAGAAGCTGCGACGTCAGAAAGTTAATAGGGTTAAGCGTAAAGACAGACCAAAATAAAAAGGAACTAAGGGGGTGTTTGGTTCAAATATTGTGAGATTCATTCCCATATTTGGATGGCCGGTAATCTAATTTTCGATAATGTTTTATTACAAATAGTAGATTTTTTTGGAGTATATTACCGGGAATGTCATTACCTCCCTTCCCTTATGTATTGTAACATTACCGGCGTTTTGGATTAAAATGCCCTTAAATTTTTATTTTTTTCAAAAATATCATTCTTATGTCATTAAATAATAAAAATTCTACGAAGATTAAATTACAAATTTATCCTTAAATTATTTTAGATTTACAAAAAAATTATATAATTAAAATTTTATATGAAGTTAAGGGGTTAAATTTTTTTATCCTTTCATTAAATATTTTTTATATTTTTAATTTTGTAAATAAATTATATAAATATTATGAATTTAATTTTTCAAAGAAAATATATAAATATTTTATAATTTTCAATATTATACAAATATATAATAAGGACAATTTGGTCAAATATACATTACAATAATCTTTTATTCCTTTAACCAAACACGATAATCTTACATTCCTGCTAAACCAACCACACAAAATGCAACATTCTCAGTAATCCTATTCCCTGGTAATCTTTTATTCCCACTGGTAATCTTACATTCTGTGAACCAAACGCACCCTAAAAGTTTAACTGTAATGTAAGTTTCAAAAGTCAAGTGATCAAAATGTAAGTGCCCTAAAAGTTCAGGATTGTTTATATACTTTACCCAAAAATAAAATAAAAAAATAAAAATAAAATTAAGAGTACGGCCGTATCGCGGCAGAAATCAAATCAAAAGCGCAATTGCCAATTGGTGTAAGTGTGTAACTAATTTGAAGATGGCTTATGTCTTCTCATTTTGAAAGCTGCCTTTAATAGACCGGAGCCGCAAATTCTTACTAAAATTGCAGAGAGATATGATCATATGAACAAACTAATCTTGTTTTTGTTGCTGCCTATTAAGTCAATCCATACCGCATTCAGCCACCAACTTTTCTACAAAGCTCAAAATAAGTAAATAAATGTTTAATAATTGTTTAGGTCCTCAAAACTTTAAAAATATCGATATGATTCCTAAATTTTTGTTGTGTCTAATGTAATCCTTATAATGAGGGGGAAAATAATGTCATCTTTTGATGATAAAAAATATTGTTGTTCATTATAATAGTGGTATGACAGTTCAAAATATGGATATCACGGGCTATGTTACTAACATGACAATTCATGATGGGTTATGACATGACAAATAAATTTAATTGATTTTTTTATAAAATTCAAGGTATTAATTGTTTCTTTTTAAAGTTCGAAGACTTAATTAATTTGTTTAAAAACTTGATATAAATTATATATATAATTGATGATGTCATCATGCAGTTTTAAAATAATAAATATTAATTTTATAAAAATTATTAAAAAATATAATTTGAAATATATTTATGAAAAAAAATAAAAATTTCACACCCCAATAATTTAATATTTAAAACACTTAAAATTTCATTATTCATATAAAGGAAAAATCTACAATGTTCGACGAGCACCGATGAGCACCATTAATTTAATTTATAAAAATTTAAAATTCTAAAGTGCTCAACGTATAATTATAAATCAGTTTAAAATTTATAAAGTAAATATTTAAAATAAAAGGTAAACAACAACATTGACAATTTAACTATTACCCCTTTTTATTTTGACCATCATTTTTAAAATTTTGTCAATCATCTCACTCAATTATTTAAATGTATTCAATTAAGCCAATTTCCAGTAATACTTAACAGGAAAAACTGATGTGACAGTTAAAATATTTGATATAATTAAACATTTAGTTCGTATTACTTATATATTCTATAAATTTGATCACAGTTTTAATAAATTAAAATAAACTTAACTCTCAAATCAAATAGTGTCAAAATAGTCTTTATTCATCTTATTCTTTCAATTTGTAAAAGTAAAGTTATAATACTTGGAAAGTTGACTAATAAAAAATAAATATTTTTAAACAAACGGTATTAAAGTAATTACAAAATAAAATAAAACATCGAATTTAAACTCCTAAAATCATTGAAAGATATAATTGAAACACATGAATTTGTCACACTAATTATCTTGCGTATATCATGTGAAATATTGTATTTTAAGCTAAAAAACGAATAACATAGAGACATGATGGCATATCTCATCACAAAAGATCGACATGTTTATTTTACTTTATTATTAGGAATAATAAAAGTCAATAAAGAGAAAAGGAAAAATTGTACTGGCTGACATTAAATTATATTCTTCTCCAATTAACTACTTTGGTATATTTGATTTATTAAAATTATGACCAAATTGATAGAATATATAAGTAACAGTTGTCAACAGTGTAATTATACCAAATATTTTAACTGTCACATCAGTTTTTTCGTTAAATATTAACGGCAAGTGATTTAATTGAATATTTAAATAGTTGAGTGATATGATTGATAAAATTTTAAAAATGATGGTCAAAATAAAAAACAGCAATAGTTAGGTTGTTACTGATATAATTTAATTTTTATTTTAAATTTTCAACTAATTTATAATTATACGTTAAATATTTTATAATTTTAAATTTTTTATAAATTAAATTAATGGTGATTGTCTATAAATCTAAAAATTTGATTTGAGTTTAAATTTAAAATTTTGTAATATAATATTATTGTAATAAAGTACAGTTATCATTGTTGTTGTATCAATTGAAATTTTTGTTTCTATGGGAAATATACACATTTATTTAAACAGTTTTTTTAAATCGTACTAAAAATAGGTAAAAAAAAAAACTAAGAGAAAACGAATGATTTTTTTAAAAAAAAAGTTGAGATGTCATTATTTTATGCAAAATAAAATTATCTTGTGATGAAATAAAAAATATATTGAATATTCAAATAAAAATAAATAAATGAGTACAGTTAGACTAATAGATAAGAAAAATGATAAGGCTAGTAATTTTTTAATATATTTATATTTTTTAAAATATTTAATATATATATGTGTGTGATGAAAATGTGATAAAATTTTGCGTTATATTTCATTAAATATCAATATTATTGATAAAATTAATAAAATAATGGATAGAATTAAATTTTAGATATCAACTCGGAAGTAAAAGTTGTCGTGTAAACTATTTAGATAATCATTAAATTACTGGATTGATTCTATTTTGACCATGAAATTATTTTTTCTCAATTAGATCACTCATCTATTAAAATACTACCAATCAAGCCACCAATAGTTAACGATTAAGAAAATATGTGACATGTTAATTAAAAATTGTATACTTATATAAGCATAATGATAAAATTTGGCCCTCAACGATTGCTTAAATGATTACTTGATTTTTTTTTAATATTTTAGCCCCTAACATTTCATTTTTTTTGGTTAAGATAACCACTAGTAGATGACAGTCATTAGTTGACCAATGATCAATACATGTTACTAACGTGACATTTCTATATTGTCCAATCGATAACGTGACTGATGTATGTAACACCCTTAACCCGAATGTGAGTCAAAGATGTCACATAGATTTACATACATTCTAAGGTTGAAAATCCAATAAAATTTTGAACTTTTAAAATTTATCCAATTTAATCCTTTCAATAAATAATGTAATCACATAAAATCATATTATAGTATTTAAGCCTATAAATCAATATTAGTTTTGTTGGGATTTTCGGAAGCTCGAATCGACAACCGAAACGGTTTGCAAAGAGGGGTCGGAATGGTTTTGTGTTTAGGGAGTAAGGAGATTGAAAGATAGAAAATTGCACAGCGATTTAGAGTGGTTCGACTTTATCAACCAAAGTCTACATCCACTACCTTAGCTCCTCACCAAGGATTTTCCAACAAATTCACTAATTTGTTCTTTCTTTTGAGGACAAAGAGATAACCTTACAACTCCCTAGTTTTTCCGGGCTAAACTAGAACCTTTCCCTAGCTTTTACACGGGCTAAGCTAGAACCTTTCCCCTTTACAAAAGGATAATAAGTGTAAACAAGAAAACCTCTCTAAGGTAGGTGTTTACAAGATTGAGCTCACAAGAACAAAATATTTACAAGAGAAAGATGAAATAAGATTGAAAAACTATTCTCTTGTGTTTGATTGCTTGGATAGTTGTTCTCTTTTCAAGTGTCCTTAGCTTGTATTTATAGCTTGGAATGAGTTGAAGTCGTATCTAGCCGTTGGGGATGTTTTGAGCCGTTTGGGAATGATTTTTCTATCAAAAGGCTGCCCAGAATGGGGGGAATCGGTACCCCTTCATAGGGAATCGATACCCTTCATAATATTCAAATATTATGACCGTTGGGCTGATGAACAGTGAGGGAATCGGTACCCCCTTGGGGGGAATCGGTTCCCCTTTTACAAACTGGAATTTTTTAGCTCGGGTATGTTCAAACAGTGATTTACTGTTCAAATAGTAATTTACTGTTCAAATAGTAAATTACTATTCATAAAAACATTTTTGTGCTCAATTTTAAATTAAAAGAACTTTGAATTATTTTTGTAAATTTTGAATAAATTCAATTAAGTCTAAAAACATTTTGTAAATTCAATTCAAGTCCAAAAACCATTTTGTAAATTCAATTCAAGTCCAAAAACCATTTTGCCTTAAATTGTTATATCGAAACATAGTTTAACAAGTTTCAAGCAACAACTAGACAGTTCTATACTGTTACATATCGTACGATAATCTGCCTAATTAATGTCTAATTTAAAATATTTCTTTACTCTATCAAAATATAATTTTTATTTAAAACACAAAACTTAAATTCATATTTATATCCATAATAACACATTTTATATTTTTCTTATTCGTATACATGACATTTAGAAAATTTAAAATAGTACGATGTCATTAGTGATACCTGAAACTTTTTCTTTATTGATTGATGTCCACTCAGCTCCTTACTTCACTTGCTCTTCTTTTACCTACGCATGAAAATCATCACATACTAAATATACACTTAGTGAGGCATTATAAACAAACTAAAGTGTTATAAATATTAAACATTTTAGCAACATCTAAACAACATATTCACTTATATAAAACTTAATAATATCATAACAATTTAAAACATTAACTTAAGTTCTAATAAAATCACTAAATGTACAAATCGATTTATTCAAGCCATTTTTCTCATCAAGACCTGGAAATCGTCATCTCATGATTTTATTAAAACCGTGACAAACAATATCATACATAATAGTCATATCAAACATGAAACATATATATAATAGTCATATCATATTCTTTTTCATTCATATACATACAAAAAATTATATCTCATTTTCATCTTTCACTTTCATATTCACTTTCACATTTCATTTTCATAATTCATACTTTCACATTTAAGAACTCATTCTCATATTCATAACTTGTTTATGGACTCAAAACATATTTCAGATTCATAACTTTGCTTTAGATTCATAGGTTTACTTCATATTCATAGCCCAATATATATTTATGAGAATGCAAGGTACGTGAGTCGAACGATTGTGCGCATAAGCACTTCAGTGCTATCATAAAATAGACTATGCTTCAAGTGCAACCATACCATTTGCACCAACGGTGCTATACATAATGTATACAAATGTACCATATCAGAATCACTCCACCTCATGACATGCCAATTATACCTACAAATCTCAATGCAACATACAATGGGATTTCAGATCACATCTTATTAATTTAATAATCATCATTTCATAATTTAGAATTATTTAAAATTCACCATCATAGAATCATACTCAGACAGTTCATACCCTAAACCATCCATAAAACTTTATAAAAACATCATTGAAATAATCCATTCATAAAATAAAAAATATACTTTAAAATAATACGATGTTGACTTATCACAAATCGTCCTCAATCATAATAATTAAATAAATAAATTGCACTCACTCTAATACTTTATTTATAAACAAACTCATAAGCCTCGCTAAGATTTAGATTTAATAATTTGCTTCCATTTACTTCAACTACATAATTTATCAAAATTTCATACTCTATCAGTTTGCACTACATTCAAAGAAGTAATATTTTGTATTAATCTACATACTTAAATATTATTTTGTTTATACCACTGAAACTAGAATTGAATACAAATCCAACCATATAAGACACTTCTTCTAGTTTAATTTGTACAATTTATAATTAATTTTCAAAGCTGACTTACAAAAGTTGTTTTGAGCATAATCTACTGCCCTGTTTACTGATCAATCCCCGATTAAAAATTCATATATTTTTCTATACTCATCGAAATTAGTATCCGTTTGATTTAAACAAAATTATATTGTTATACGAATCCAACTGTATAGATATCATCCTCTAATCACTTATTTATAATTTATGGTGATTTTCTAAAATTACTATGCAGAACACACAACAACAAACAACAAAACCCAATTCCCATATGCAATGGGGTAAGGGGGAGGTAGGGTAGTAGGGTGCCCCCAACGCCAGGTTGAGAGTAGCTTATGTGGAAGACCTCCGGTAGTCAGAAAATTAAAAATATAGATAAAATACAAAGCATGTATAAATAAATACATAAATACATAGTTGAACAGTATTCATATGCAGTCATAAATATCATTAATATTATATGCGCGTTTGAAATGGGAAGTAATCCCTGCAAAAAAATTCCTGCGAAAAAATCTCTGCAAATAGACAGAAACGTAAGACCCGACTAAATTTAAAAGTGAAGAGAATATTACACAGAAGTCCACGATAGCAAGCCCAGTTCTAAGCCTTCATAAATACCAATAACAGAAACGTATAAAAAGTAGACTTCATGGAAATTACTACAAATGCATTAAAAGAAGACAGAGATGATACATCCTAGAGATGTGACCCACACTACTCGACTACCCTAGTCTTTAGTCTCCATACTTTCCTATCAGAGGTCATGTCCTCGATAAGGGCTAAATCCATCAAATCAGATCTCAATCAGTCTTTAACTTGCAACTTTCCTTAGAAATTCATATTTTATCCTTAAACTCTCGTTAGCTTTAACATTGTTTGATATTGATTTCAAGTACACATTCTCAAATCCAATGGTCCATATTATTTTTCATCATTTTAAAATGTGAAAATAATATTCCTAAACTTAATTTAATATTCTTCAAATTTTCTCAAAATTTAAGTTTGATCCAATTTACCGAATTTTACCGGACTTTAACACTTTACAACTTTTAACATAAATTTGGGATAAAAAATATGATTCCCACCAAAATGTCATTCTTGAGGGTGAACTATTCATTTATGAGGTAAAAAAACTAACTTCTAAAAATTACACTTTTAATCCCTAAACTTTTAAAAGTACATTTTGGTCCTTAAATCTTTCCAAACTTTATACTTTAACCACTAAACTTTCAAATTTTACATTTTGGTCACTAACCAAAATTTTGGGGTGTTACATGTTGTGTCATCAATTAAAATATATGGGGAAATATCACGTTAGCAACATGCATTAACTTAGTCAACTAACTGTTTCCATTTAACAAATGCTATCTTGACAAAAATTGAAACGTTATGGGCTAAAATGCTAAAAAAATGAATAAAGGCCAAAGTGATTAATTGAGGAAACATTAGAGGCCAATTTTGTCATTATGCTAATTATATGTTTAGTCTTCATTAAGTAGACATTTTATTAATTTGGTTCCCAAGATTAAATTTATTGAATTAAACTAAAATTAGGATTAAATTAATAAAATACATAAGTAATGAGGTCAAAAAATGAAATGAATTATACAATTTTACTACACATAAGCAATTTCGTTAACTTTAATGATTTGATTGATATCATTTTATTAGTTCACAGATCTAGTTGATTTTTTAGTTCAATGGTCAAAAATAAAATCAACCTTATAGTTTAGTGATTATTAAAATAGTTTATTCAAAATTCTTTGAGTACCAATTTGTAAGAAATTGACTAACTCGTGTACCAAATGTAATTTAATCAAAATATTATCCCACGTTGCATGGTTACCGTCCATATCCGCGCGTGGCGTGAGCGGCGTTCCCTCTTTACCCTAGAGTCTCTATCCACTTGCTCTCAACTTTTTAATTTATAGCCCCAAAAAAATGGCAGGACGGCGCTCAGTTCTTCGCACTTTTCAAAGCCTCCTTCTCTCTACAAAAAAAAATATCAAAAGAATCTCTTTCTCGCTCTCAACGCAGAGCGATAGGCGCGGAGGTCTCCAACAATCCGTCACACCAACCAATCACGCGCTTTTCTAAGGTAAAATTCTCTCCAAATTTCAAATCAAGCAAACTGTTTAATATCAGATCTGTATTGTTTCTATGCCGCTTTTTTCTTCTTCATTATTAGTATTAGAGATCTGATTGTTTTCTGCTGCTGTTAATCTGTTTGATTCGTATCGGACGCTCATTTGCACTTGAATTCTTCTGATCTGCTGATTTTGTTTTTACTTTTTATTATTTTAATGATGCTGCTTTCCATCACTTTTAGAAGCACTCCGTTTGATATTTGAATTAGATCATTTCATTACCTTCAGATCAGCGGCTGCTTATGTCTTTTCAAACACTATATATATATATATTTGTAATATTGAATTGTGTCTGCTGCAATTTGTTGCTCCATATTCTGAAATACTTTCATACATGCGTATATGTATACGTATACGCGATAAAGATTTTGATATGTTTAGTGCGTTTTAGATTATTGTTTACTCTGTTTCTGATTAAAATTGATGCGACGATAATGTTCTTTTATCATTATTTGATGTCATTTTCTCTCTTCTAGTAATACTCTCTTCTTGTTGATCTGTGTCACTTCTGCAAGATTTCACCTGAGTTTACCAAGATGCACCTTTTTGCTTATTCTTTTTAGGAATCACTATTCTTCTGCCTGATGTTTTTTGAAATTTGTTTTTCTTGGTTATGTTTTTTTCATATTCGTGATCATATATCCAACTTTGTTTCTGATGGTATGAGTCGAACCATTAATATGTTTGTATATGATTTTACCTCAGTTATTGGTATTATGCAATTCTACCTCTTGGTTTTTTTTCTATGTATTTTTATGTGCTCGTGTACTTTCTTGCATCAGAATGGATCAGGTTCAACACCCAACTATCATGCAGAAGGTGGCTGGCCAGCTCCTTCATTCTAGCCATGCTCAAGATTTCCAAGGCTATGGTGGGTCTTTAAGCAGGCCTGTTCCATACCAAAGACGTGTCGTGTATGGGAATTACTCCAATGCTGCACTGCAGTATCCTGCTGTATGGGCTTCTGGAGCTACCAGTGACCCGCCTATGGTTCCATCGACAGCATCTGCTATCTATGTTCAAGCACCTGCAGAGAAAGGATTTACCAGCTTTGCTATTGATTTCCTCATGGGTGGAGTTTCTGCTGCTGTATCTAAAACTGCTGCTGCTCCAATTGAGCGTGTTAAGCTTTTGATTCAGAACCAAGATGAAATGATCAAATCTGGTAGGCTCTCTGAACCTTACAAAGGCATTGGTGATTGTTTCAAGAGAACAATCAAGGATGAAGGGTTTGGTTCTTTGTGGAGAGGAAACACTGCCAATGTTATACGTTATTTCCCCACTCAGGTTACATATTTTAACTTTTGAATTCTTCGTTCAACTATTTTTATCGTACATGTTTTATGCTTATTGTTTTCTTCATTTTGCAACAGGCCTTGAACTTTGCTTTCAAGGATTACTTCAAGAGGCTTTTCAACTTTAAGAAAGACAGAGATGGCTACTGGAAGTGGTTTGCAGGAAACTTGGCATCTGGAGGTGCAGCTGGTGCTTCTTCCCTTCTCTTTGTCTACTCCTTGGATTATGCTCGAACCCGTCTTGCCAATGATGCAAAGGCCGCGAAGAAGGGAGGAGAGAGGCAATTCAACGGCCTTGTTGATGTCTATAGGAAGACCTTGAAATCCGATGGCATTGCTGGTCTTTACCGCGGTTTTAATATCTCATGTGTTGGAATCATCGTTTATCGTGGTCTCTACTTTGGAATGTACGACTCTCTGAAGCCCGTGGTTCTCACCGGCGGTCTGCAGGTCAATATGATGTTTAAATCTAATGTCATTGATCACAGTTCTATCTGCATCATTTGTAATGACATCTTGCTCTCTGTTTTCCTCTGATAATTACAGGACAGTTTCTTTGCTAGCTTCGCCCTCGGTTGGCTCATAACCAATGGTGCCGGCCTTGCATCTTACCCGATCGACACTGTTCGTCGAAGAATGATGATGACATCCGGTGAAGCCGTCAAATACAAGAGCTCTCTCGACGCATTTTCTCAGATCTTGAAAAACGAGGGTGCCAAGTCTCTGTTCAAAGGTGCCGGAGCTAACATCCTTCGTGCTATCGCCGGCGCTGGTGTGCTCGCCGGATATGACAAGCTGCAGCTCATTGTTTTCGGAAAGAAGTACGGATCTGGTGGTGCTTAACTTTGGGTGGTGGTCTATCTCCCTACTTTTGTTGCGTTTTTGTTTAAAGATGGCGATGAAAATCTCGACCTGAGAAATTTATTTCGGCTAAATTTCATTAATAATCCATAATTTTGTTGGGAGCAACTCCCTAAACGATTTTTGTTTTTTCAGATGGGAAATTTTGATTACCCATCTCGGATTTTTGCTTTGCCTTTAAGAATTGAAATAATGGGTTTTTATTTATCACTTACTAGTATTACTATGGTAAAAATCTGCAGGTTTTATCTTTCAATTTTTATAGTATGTCGATGGAGCACGTTTTCTTTTTTCAAGATACCCTTCATCTCGTTCCAAATTACATAAATGACAAAGATAAATTTAACATATATTTTAACGAACCGATTCAAAATTATTTTATCCAGAATAAATACAATTGCATTAATAAATTTAACAAATAAATAGTTATGTCTACCATAAAGTATAAAGGGATACACCAAAGTCCCACATATATAACTATTACCCAATTCTCCCCCAAGCAAAAAGGTTAAGTGTGCAAGAAGGGGCCTTGGTCACCCTTGAACAAAATGTAAAAATTACATTAATAGTCCTTTATAGAAATTGTTAAATTTAATTTGATACTTTTTAACATTAAAATTTCAACTTTACTCTCTCCAACTAAAGGTTCCTGATGCAAATGAAATACCCGTTTGGAAGATGGGTTATAAGCAGTTGAACAAAGCCAGTGGCCTAATATTGATTTTTTTTCTAATGTGGACTCTTCTTCATTACACATCTAGAAGAGAATCACAGGTCCACTCTTGACCGATTTCATTCATCATCCGCCCACATTGATTTGATGCTATTTTCTAATTCCTCTTTTAGTAATAAATAATAAATTATTTTAAAATTAAACGGTAGGTAATAAAAGTAAATTGTAACAAAAGTAAAAATAATTATGTATTTTATATATGGGTCATCATAGATGGAGTTTCAGATTAACTCGATTCGATCTAAGAAATATGTTCTATCCGCTTGAAATCTAATTTTAGAAAAATTCAAAAGTTTACAGATTTAATATAAAATAAGAATCATAATTTAGGAATGCATCTAAAATATTCAAAAATTGAGGGACAAATACAAAAAAGTCATAATTTAGGGACGTAAGGTGAAATCAACTCTTAAAAATAAAAAACTAAAAAAGTCTATAAATTTTTAAATGGTCGTTTGTACGTGTCAATAAACGCAAATGAAACGCCTTTCTTCACCTTCACATTTCACTATCGCACTGAGAGAAAACTCATAATCTGAGCTTCACAGTTTCTTCAGCTTCTCATACTCTGCTCTCTCTCTCTTCTTGGCTTTTATCTTAACTTTTCCTTTTATTTCATCCGTTGTTTTAAATCTCAAAGTGGGTAATTTCAGTCACATTATCAAAAGGTAAATCCATCAATTCATCTGTCAAAAATCACTTCTTCACCAATTTCCCTTTCCCTTCACTTGCCAGACCCCCCCCCCTTTCAAAATGCTTCTGTAATTGTAATCTCTTTGCTTATGTTTATTTTCTCTGTAATATACACATTCAAAGAAAACCTGGGTGTGGCTTCATTTCCCCATTTGTTGGACAAATCAAAGGTTTCTTTTTTTCCCCCTTTTTCTTTTAATATTTTTTTGGTTTTACAGAGAGATGACAAGAGCTGTGATTAATGCTTCTTTTATCCATGCAATTTAACGATTTCAACTTTTGTTTCATATAATTTGATACAGAAGCACTGCCACTTAGTTTAGCTTGCAGTTTGCACTAACATTGTTCGGATGATATTAACATTGTGCTTAATTGCAGCTTTGAGACTTGGGGGTCAGATACAAGAGGTTAAACATGAATGGAAACAGGCAAATGGAGGTTCATTTTATAGATACAGGCTTTCCTTATACTGCTACTGAAAGCTTTATGGATTTTTTTGAAGGTCTAGCACATGTTCCTGTGAATTACTCTCATGCTGGGCTGATGCATGATCAGGTATTTTCAGATTTTTAATCTTTTATTTGATGGGAAAAGAAAGAACAAAAATTCACTTGTTGTTGTAGAATTCAATGATGTTTGATTAGGGTGTTCCGTGTTCATGCTTTTGGCCAATGCTTAGGTGTAGCGTCAGGGATGGACCGATGGGGCTGGCAGGGGTGGTCGCCCCCGAAAATTTCAAGTTATCATATAATTTAGATATTTTCTTTGTATTTGTATTTTCTATTGATAATATGTATTTCCCCCCAACATAGATTCTTGCGTCCATACCTATGTGGGGTTATGATCCCCAAGTATCTCTTACATGGAAAAGCTTTGAAAAATCTAACCATATTCGTGTAGGATATATACTCGTTTCTAACACTTACACCTGCGCCTGAGTAACATGGGTCATCCCCATGCTTCTCATGAATGGTGGTTATACAACCCGTAACAGTTTTTATGAATGATCGATGTTCATTTCTTATGGATTTATGCCCTTAAACAAAGCATGATTAGTTGTGGTCCTTTTCAATAAAAAAATCGGAAGATTTAGTTTATCAGCATATGCTTTATTAATGCAGACGTTCTTACTACTCATTTGATCATAAAATCGTTCGTCTGTTAAGACATCAGCCGGTTGCTTGGTGTTGGATTCATGTTGTGCACGCCTACTCATTTCATGCACAAATGTGACTAAATGGTAACATTCTTCTCTGTTCAGGAAAATATGTACTGGTCAATGAGTATGAATGCGTACAAATTTGGGGTTTCGGATCCGGGGAGTACACTTTACTGTCCAAATAAGGTAAATGATCATTTGAAAAGAATGGATGCCCCGAGGACTTGGGACTACCCATCGACGCAGAATTCTGAACAGCCTGCAATTTTAGATGTGCGGGATGCAGTTGTTGGCATGCATGCTATACCTGAAGAATGTTAGCTTAAAATATGTTTTAATATATATTTTCCTCTTTTACCAACATTTCTATTCCTAAACATTTATTTACTTTTTGCAGGCACTCCAAATCATCAAAGCAATAGTAATTCTCAGGTCCGACCTCTGTTTTCTATAGATGTTATTCGTTTTTTTTTTCTTGCATGTGCTTGTGCATTTTGTTCTCATGTATCTGATTCAGATTCTCAATTGAAAGGAATAGACTATGAGTACCAAATCTTACGGACTACGAAACGAAGTCCAACTATTTCCCTGATCAAAATTTGGTCTCTGTTACAAATTTATCGCCGTAGTACTCAAAACCTTTCCTCTGAAAACAGAAGCCAACGATTATGATCCAGAGTGAGCAGTGGAATGTAAAGCAGTGGCATGGATACTAATGTGTGGGAAATATAACCCATGTTCTTTACCAAATACGCCTGCATTTGTTGACCTCTTTGAGCTGTAGCTCTCGTATAATCCATATTTGAAGAACATTGATTAAATTTTTGTTCTTGATTTTGCATATCATACCGTTTTAAACTCAGTTAGAAACATTAAATCCTAGAATCTATATTATTTACTGATCAAAGGATTATCTGCAATATGTTGTCTCAGGTGGTTTGGCAAGACAATATTGACCCAGATAACATGACCTATGAGGTTTTCCTTTTCAGCTAATCTCGCTTTAATGTTTAAATTACATGCATTTGCACTTCATACAAGACGGATGCATACGTGCTTACCTTTCCCTCAAGTTAAATCACTTGCAATATTAAGTTTTTTGCATTTATTGGTTACAGTATTTTGGATTTGGATTTAACTAAGCCAAAGCTTGTACCGATGCCATTGATTAACTACATGATTTTTATATGACAGGAATTGCTCGATTTAGGTGAGGCAGTTGGAAGTCAAAGTCGGGGTCTGTCCCTGGAGCTTATTGATTTGCTTCCAACCTCAAGATGCAAGTTTAGAAGTTTCTTACTAAGGAAAAAGTCTAGAGAGAGGTAAAACTTTTACTTGTATCTATTTTGTTGAACAATGTCCGCCTTCGTTAAACTATATCTGTTAACTGGCCGTTGTGGCTCTGAACTCGTATAATTTTCTGGTGGCCTTTGTCTCGAGCATCAAAACTAAATTATCATTTTTCTTCAAAAAAAAAATCTTTTTCTTGGTAAGTTTTAACATGCCTGTACATTGCAAATGTTTCGACCAGAAGTTTCGTGGAGTCATTTTAAACAGATTTAAATGATCTCTGTTCTTGTCCTCAACCGGAACTTTTCTGGTACTTGAGGGTTGAGGCTGTGGAACTATGATGCTTGCTGAATAACTGAATTATACCGGTTGCAATATCCAAGACGGACTGTTTTATCTTCCTAGGAGAAATAATTCGTTAGTTGGTAGTCTTTCGTGTGAACATTTCGCTTTGCTTGTGAAACAGCAGATGTGTTATATGCCAGACGAGGTACAAAATCGGTGAGCAACAAATGAAATTGCCATGCAAACACGTTTACCACTCGGAATGCATCATGAAATGGCTTAGCATCAACAAGGTCATTTTAATGTCACATAACATCTACACTACTTGCTTCGATTCGGTATCTTTCCTACTTACACTGCTAATCTGAAAATTGTGTTTTGTTAGGTATGCCCTGTCTGCAACAACGAAGTATTCGGTCAAGAATCAAGGCACTAAAGACATCAAAACCCGACAAGCATTAAGAGAGTAATCATGGGTTGGCATCTCTCCTTCCTGTAAAACTCTGTTTCATTAGCTTTCGATGATAAAATCGATCACTTTCGAAATATATTAGAGTTGCTTGAGAGTTTTCCACTCACATTTTGCCTGAAAATTGTGGCAATTGCTGTCGATATATGAAATTAGTGTATGTAGTAGATTGTTGGCGACACTTTTGGCTTTGATCATGGGAAAGTGAAACCTTACTGATAAATAATTCCTTTTTCTGGGGTCAATATCATCTATCTGTCTATCCATAGTTGAGGTTAGGGTGGTAAAAGTATTATACAGGTCCCTGTATCATAGCACGGATTGCATTTTCGTCCTTATAGTTTTAAAATGTACAAAGATATATGTGCCCTAGAAAAGGGAGCAAAATGGTCAGTTTACACCATAAGTTTGCAAATTTTTTCTTATGCTTGAAATTGGTCAATGTTACTTTTCTTTTCTTTCATTTTTAATCCTCAAGGATATGTCTTATGGTGTAAATAGGAACCTCTACAACTTATTGCAACATACACTTTTGTGGCATCTTTGTTCATCTTAAAATAGAATGGATTAAAATGCAATTTGCACTATAATACAGGGGCTTATACAATACTTTTACCGTGGAGGACCTAATAATAAATTAATTTTCTTTCAATTATGTTTTACAATTGTTGTTAGACAAACGGAAGACAATCAATGAGTAATGACTTAAGTCTCTAACAGAATGGTGCCTTTAAGGAAAAGAAATCTTTTTTTGGGTACTGTAATGTGCTTACACTTTGTAATGTACTTACACTTTGTTTGAGTTACCGGCCATGGGGATGTTCACGGGAACTGGTCTAAGGGACGGTAGTCTAATTTATGGTTAAGAAAAGACAAGGAAAGGGACGCAACCGAAAATGTTATAAAAAGCCTAATATTTTCAGTTAAGCACAATTTAAAATGTTAGTTTTTATTACATTATAGAAGTAAAAGATCAATATATTATAAATCGAATTAGAGCAATTATTGAAAAAAGAAAGGGTAAAGAGACTAATCTAAGGTTTAACAGAGTTGAGGGACTAGAACCATAATTATACCCTTCTGTCCTCTTATCCCTTCTCCTTGTTGGGGCATACATTACATTATGCACTTATGCTTGAACTACACGTGTGGGGTTATGTGAAGTGGAAGCAAACAGGTGAGTCTGTGTCCCGACACATTGGATGATTACCTTGTGAGTGAAGAAAAATGTGCCCAAAAAAAAAAAGACATTATTAATTGAGTCAAACACAATAGACCACCCCATTGGGTGTGGCCATGGCCTACAGGTCCCCATCCAATCCGTTCCAACAAATATGTAATGTATAATATTATAAAATTATGATCTCAAAAAAAAATTATAAAATTATGGATGGATTGTAATTTACAAGTTTATTATCTAAAGATTTTAGGTATTTGTACAACTACAAATATGTACCTAACATTCCTAAGTTCAAGTGACTCTGTTTTGTACTTATAAATATCCAGCAATACATGTCTACTTATCTCGTAAATTTTTTGATCTAACATGTTAAAAATAGAGAAAGAAATGATCCACTTGTTTCTACTCACATTGTTTCTTTTTACATGTGAGATCTAAATTGTTCATGCAATAGGTAGATGGATACGGGTTGGGTTGGATTAGATTTTCACTCGAGTAGACTCAAGAAAAGTATCCCTCTACTCAAATCCATCTTGACTTGAGTTTAGAGAGGCTCCATCCGATCCACTTTTTAGAGTAAAACTCACACTCGAATCGACACATATAATTTATTATTTTTATTTGGTAAAATAAATATCTAATTCAAAAAAATATAGAAAGAGTGGTGGTATTATTATATAAGGGATGATCACACTATCATCTCGGGTCAAATCAGATATTTTTACCCTAAATTTAAATCTAAATCGATCTTAACCTCTAAAAACTTTGAAAAGACCAGATCCAAACCGAGTTTTCGTTAAAAACATCTACTCTATAAGATCGGTCGGGTTGGAACTAGTCATATCTAGATCTAATGCCTATCCCTACAAATTGGGGACTGTTTGATGAAATTAACCCAGCTATATCTATACACATAGAGATTGCGTTATATAATTATATTATTCAAATTCAAAGTTTAAAGCAAACTCCAAAGCATCACTATCATCGTCACCATAACCACACCATGAAGCCTTGTTTCCTTCTAAAACCATCATTCCATTGCTCTCGTATATATCTCAACCAGCACAAATCAACTCGGATCATCAGACCCAGACCTGCAAAAATGAGGAAACCGGAAGGCAAATTCAACAGGGTGAAGCTGAGGAAAGGGTCGTGGTCGCCGGAAGAAGACGAGAAGCTGATCAAGTACATGCTGAGCGACGGCCAAGGGTGTTGGACCGACATTGCTCGGAATGCCTGTCTGCAGCGGTGCGGCAAGAGTTGTCGTCTTCGTTGGATTAATTACCTGAGGCCTGACCTCCGGCGTGGTGCCTTTTGTCCTCAAGAGGAACGCCTCATCCTTCATTTGCGTTCCATCCTCGGCAACAGGTAAACATATTTCTGTATGTCTGCATGTAAATGATCTTGTTTATTGCTCTTAGTGTTGTGATAAGTCACGTCTTAGCCCTAAATAAAAAAAAATACGAGTTTCAATCTTGGAGTGTTAGACAGTTAAGTAGTTTGATGTTAGTTGACAATTAATTAAAATTTTGTTAGATTTGTTAGGCTGTTAATATTAGGTTATAAATAATTAAATATCCATATCATTGTGATGGACTGTGTATACTGTTTAGTAATACTCAATTGGTTTACCTTTACTAAAAGAAACAATTTACTTTCTCAAAACAATTCTACTTAGCTAACCCTAAATAACCATCTTTTGTTTCACCTTAGATTGCTGCCGAGCTCGGCAGCATCCGGTCATTGTGCCGGAGTTGTTTTCTCAACATGGAGAATAATATTGTAGGAAATAACAGTGGCGGATTCATGCATTTCCCCGCATTCGAATTTTCTTCGATTATTCATCTATTTTACGAATTGTATCTATCATGACATTTTTAGTGATGTCCATTCCATACAAAAATTTGTGTTATTAATATACGTGTGCACACCCTAAAAATTATTTATGAATTCGTCACTGAAAAAGAAATAACTAAATCTTTGAATATGAATTGTAAAACCAACATGAAAGATCAAGAAAGAATTCTAGTGGAGGAATAATAACCCCCCTAAGTTTATGCAAAAAAAGGAATAATAAAAAAATTGTTCACGTTTCGTAGGGTAGATAAGATGCAAAAAAATATTTATGGATCCGTCACTGAAAAAGAAATAATAACCTTAAATGGAAGTTAAGTGATAAGAAATTCGATGTCGTTTATGTAAGATCTTGAATCCAAATTTTATCAACAGGAAGAACAAAGGTGATGCAACTTTGTCTCCATTTAGGGTTTCAAACGTGTAATGTAGTGGTTGAAATGTGATCTCTAATGAATATATATATATATATATGATTGTACAGTGTTGTTTTTCATTAATTTTCCAAGATATTTGTTAGTGGTCTCAAATAGCAGCTCGTCTTTCGGGAAGAACAGACAACGAAATAAAGAATTTCTGGAACTTGATACTGAAGAAGAGATTGAAAAACGCCACCACACTACAACAAAACAGGTGGTGGCCACCACCTCCACATCTTCATCGCTAAACAACACTGATTCAACACCAAAGCCAATAAGAGGAGGAACCATTTTCCCTGTACTGCATGCATGAAAACATGTCGACATCGCCACCGCCTCCTTATGCGCCGATGCATCGTCGACGTCGTCGCCACCATCGACATCGTTAACACCTCAATGACCCTTATGACATAAGTGGTGGTGCACAGTTACCGTTCCATGGGGGTATAGGTGAGGGGCATTATGGTAATTATGGTGAGGATCAAAGTGACATGTTTGGGTTAGAGGATAAAATATTCATCATTGGAACGGAGATAGCATAAGAATGGGAGAATGGGATTTAGAGGGTTTGATGGAAAACTTATATTCATTCCCTAATTTCCTTGATTTCCAAGTCCAATAGCTTCCTGCTGCCTTTGTTTTTTTGGGTCAAATGATGGTATAAGTCCCTCCATTATGCAAATTTGGGATTCACTTTCCTATATTTTAATTTAACATACCATGGTCCTCTATTTTTATAATATCATTAGTTAGTTCGGATAGTCGACACCGTTTACTATTTCAACTATAATGTTAATGCGATATTTTTTTCTTAAAAACACCCTTTCTAATTTGTGTTTTAAGAAAAAATCATGTAAGCATTTTAATTGAAATAGTTAGTGGTGTTAATATTTTGACTAACTAATAGTACTATAAAATTATAGGGACCAAATTATGAAAAAAAAAGTATAGTGATTGAATTTCAAATTTGAATATAGTATAAGGATCAAAAACCATAATTTGACCGTCCTAGCTTCCATAATTTTGAATGTCTGGAAATTAGCGGAGACTGGAGATATAAATCGATCTTGTATTTCGGTATATTTGTACTTAGAGACAAAAAAAAATTAAGGGTTTATAGTTTTAAAATTTATGTACAAATTAGGGAATAATTTGAACAATATTTGCATGTAAACAAAATAAACTGTAATAAAAAGGTAATAAAGCATATTAAAAACGTATTTTTTTAATTAATGATCATATGTAAATGTTAGTTCATGTCAATTAAATTTTTTATACTGAGTCCTGGAATTATCATTATCGGAAATTCTAATCAAATATCGAAAGAGGATAACTGTTTAAGCTCAAAATAATAAGGATTTATTGAGTATTTAATAAAAATATATTGGAGGGAATAAAGTTTAATATAACTTAAGTTCAAATTGATAGAGATCTAAATTACCATTGAACCAAAAATTTTGAAAGAAACAAATCCCTTGTCAAAATAGGGTAAATATCACAACTATCTATGAACTTTTATTTAATATGTAATTTAATACACAAATTTTAATTTGATAGAACTATACACATGAGATTCTTATTACGGTTCTGATCATGAATTTTTCACAAATATTGAGTAGTAGTTGCCGTCACGTTCTGTACGGCATCGACGACCGCTCGGCTCGGTTCAACCCCGATGGCTGCTTTTAAGATCTGCTTGCCTACAGGTCTTTGCTGTTGCTGGACTTGTATGTTGTTTTTATTCTTCATTTTCCTTTCAATACAAGTGTTCCATGAAAATTCATAAGACGGTATAATCCTTTAGTATCTTTCAAATGCATGGAATAACGAGAAAATTTTTCCTAAACCCTAAACTCGAATCTGATATTCTGACCTGATCAAATCGAATTATATTTTTTTTAGAATTCAGGTTCAAATCATGCTGTGCTTTTTCAAAAGATGAGATCCAGTCGAATTGGATTTAAGACGAAAAAAGAAAAACTAACCCAACTTGAGATAATATATTATTATTATATTTATTCCTTATATATTTAATTATAATTACAATTATATCTCTTCCTATATTATTTTTTAATAAATTCTTTATTATACATAATAAAACAAATTTTTGCATATATATTTGGATCGGGTCGACTATGGTTTTCACCTCAACACGTGGAACTCAAATCCAATTCGAGCTGGGTGAAGGAGTTTAATTTTCGAATTGGGTTAAGATGAAAAAACTCGACCTGACCCATGACGATCCCTATATGCACCTAGGAGTGACAGCATCAATGGAGACTTACAGGGATACTCGGACTAACCACCATAATAATTTCATACCTCAAAGCTCCAAGGTCTCATCCCCATATACATATATATATATATATATTGGGATGCTGGGTCATGCAAGAACATGATAAAGATACATTTGATGATGCTTTGAACCAAAGCATTGAACCTTAATTCCCAACCGACCAATAAAGGCCCTGGCCCTACAAATCACTGTCAATGCCATTTCATTTATGGGGTGAGTGGTTGCCATCATACAACAAATAGGTACACCATCCCACTTCCCCTAAAGAAGAGACCATCATCATCATCATCATCATCATCATCAATATCTTTAGGAAGTTGGATCCACATTACTTCCTTTTCCATCAAGGACTATACCCTAAATTCAGTTTATTCATGCAATTTCTTCCATGAAACGACAATGCATATGAAATACAAATTTTAACATATGCAGTGATGGACCGAGGGGGTATTGGGGGTGCGGTGGCACCAATCATGAATGAAAAATCACATGAATCAAAATCATCATACATCAAGGAGAAAAGGGCAAAAAGACAACAAAAATTGAAGCGAAGGACATCAACCATGTATTTAGGACATAAAAAATAAAGATATTGAAATAAAAACTTAAACTTGGTTTTTACATCACCATAAGGAAATGCATTATTACTAATATTATCCCATAAAATGCATAACATCTAAATCATATAAAAACAATTACCTTGGCTTTTCTTCACTGATCCAAGGAAAATAAATATGGAAGTAATATGAGACATCAAAATGGTACAAAACCTTAAACAACACGCGCTTGAGTGCTTAGTATTTGCCCCGTCTGAGGCTTCCTAAACCATTTTTGCAGGAAATCTGCTGCAGCTGTAACAAATAAATGGTTAAAAAAAATCGAAATAAAGTTCCCGGAAAATTTCCACCTACTCTTTATGCCAAGCTTAGTTTATCCTTCACGACATCTCGACCTCCTGGTGTTATCTTTTTCTCTCTACACTACACTACAAGCTGATCAAGCTGCATTTGCTCAATCCATGCTCCTATAATAGAATCAATATGGGAATTACAATCATTTGAAACCTCGCCAGATGATGCACCATGTGGGACAGGAACTACCAGCTTTTCTTTCATCACCTCGATTTGGGGTTCCTTTACAAGAGACTGGACCCATGATAAGTCAGGCTCCTCAGTACCTTTACCAAGCTCAAGCGACGACGATCCCCTTAATTGAGCCATTTCGTCTTCACTAACTGACCAGTTCAACTTCCCATTAGGTGAAGCCCACTGGGACCAAGAAGAATTCACAGGGGATCCAACAATAGGAGCAGGATTGTTAGAGCCAAGTTCCCTGGAGCTAAGGCAACCTAGCTGCTGTCGATGCTTCTCGTGCTGAGCATGTGCAGAAAGGCGAGCAGCCATGGGGGAAACTTGCTCAGTACATCTTGGTGACATTCTTCCAGGAGACCCAACACCGAAAGAAGCCTGTAACAGTGGATGCTCGATGTTTTTGTGTGCAAAAACACCGGTATTGATAGGAGAGAGCTTACACTGTTTCTGTTGAAATTGATTAAGGAGAGCTGATTTGTGAGTTGGAGAAAATATAGCAGAAGCAACTTGCTGATCAGCATATCTAGGAGATGATGAGATTTCAGCAGAAAACAGCTCTTCAAGGTTTGAAGGAGTTAATGTTCTAGACTGACCAGAACGACTCAGAGACATTGGACTGTTAAGAGACTGGGAAAAGCTGGGTAAATCATTGAGATTCTGTGCTTGAGCATCGAAATCTAACCACATATCAATGTCCTCAAGAGGGATGTCTCGGGCACTAAGGGAGGATCTCAGGCGACTTGATTGAAAGTTACTTCCAGGGAGATGAAGTGTTGGAACATTTGGTTGAGGCCACGCTAGAGATGAGTGTGAAAGGCCATTTGCAGATGGAGACATGGATTTATTAAATGGTGAAGGGGATATGGCAGATACTGATGAGGGTGAACCAGGTAAAAGGCTCATAACGGCAACCATGTCCATGATACTGGCTGCAGATGCAGCTGCACGCGGAGAGGCAACAGCCGAGCCAGTTGACACATACAGTGGGCGGAGTTCTTCAGCTGTGTGGGCAAAAAAGCATACCCGCCTATTGCAACTTGTGCCATCCTTGCACATCCGAGTGCGGTATTGTGCTGGATGTAGCCAACATTCGAAAACTCCATGGGCATATTCACACATATCCCCACATCTACAAGACCCTTTTCTGAAATCAGGGCAAGGGACACAGCTGTAGTGGTACTTACGAGGGTCCCTTCTCCGTGCATTCTCTCCTGGATGAACAAATGGACACTCTGTCCAGTCATGGGAGTATGCTCTCGAGCAGGGACGGATCTTGAATGAAAACATGCGGAACTCATCAGTTGCATAAATGCTGTTCTTGATATCAGGGAGAGATGGGTCAACAGGGTACTCTTTCCTCTCTGTTGCAGAGTTAACAGGTATATCAATGAACTTTGAAGCCATTGGTGAAGATGCTAGGTTCAAAGCAGAGGGTGATGATCCATTTTCTAGTGATGAAGAAAGGGTCGTTGAGGCAGAAGCAGAGTTATCAATGGATATCCGTAAATTGTGCTTGCCAAAAGGGTCATCAGAAATACATCCTGAAAGAAGTTCTTCCAGAACACCTCTCATGCCTTGGAGCTTTGGATGTACTACAAGAACATCAGCAGGTCGACATCCGAAGGCATCTGAACAATTTGGATCAGCACCAGCCGATAAAAGTAGATTAACAACATTAATTGCATGAAGAGATCCGCCAGAGGCAGCACAGTGAAGGGCAGTACTTTTGTCTGCACCACACGATTGGTTGACAGCCGCAGAGTGAGTCACTATAAGCTTAACAACATCAAAGCTACCATAGGTGGCAGCAACCATTAATGGGGTTCTATGCTTTGCTACTATTTGATTTGAACCCTTTTCACGACAATACCAAAGCCCGACCTCCTCTACCGAAAAAGCATCTTGCTCTATAAACCCTTTAATAACCTCAACCTGATTGTTAGAAGCAAGCTCAAGTAAGTTAGAAAAGCAGTACTCAGTTTTCACAGTTAAATGATCCATATCGATGGTGTTGGTCGCCGCTTCTCCGGTGGACGTAGAACTCGATTCAGATTTTGAAGGCTCCCGACGGTTGCACATGCTTCGATTACCTGGAAATTGTAAACAAAGATTAAACACTGGAACTTTTTGCTCACACTCACATCAGTGGTTACAACAATCTTAAAAGTTAAATCTTCTGTCAGATGACAGATCTGGTGATAACTTGGAATAATCTCGATAACTACTTGACAGAAAATTAAGAAAGCCAACGATTCTTATTCTCAAGATAAAAAAGAACACATCTTATCATGAATACAACTATAAAAAAATCTAAAAAATCTCTGAGAAAGAATAAAATGCAGACAAAGCAAGAATAAGATCTTTTCTAGTGATTACAAATTCACGCATGATTTAAATCATAATCCTTAAGCTTTTAAGGTAGCGATGAACTTGAATCAACGGTACTTATCCAAAAGATTTAAGCCACTAACGTTTTTTGCTCATTAAAGTATCAAAAAAGAAATTTGCCAAACAGAAAACCCATTTCTCAGGAGCTTCATTCCCCCCCTTCTTTTTTGCATTTTTTAGCAGAAAAAAGCAGGGAAAACAAAGCAGCAGCAGCAACAACAAAGGAAGCAATCGAAATGCAAATCAGATTATAACAAAATTTAAGTTAAAAACAAGCTTACCAGCAAGAAAACCCAAGCTGAAACTCAAAACCCTGTGAGCTAAAGCAGATCTAAGGGGAAAAGACAGAGGTGGGTGAGAAAATAAAACGTAGGAAGCAATGGGGAGTCGTATTTTTAAGGATCCACAGAGAAATTAAATAAATTGATGTGAAAAATCATCTACCATCCATCGATGATACCAAGAGAAGAGCTATTCGAAAGATTTGTTTTACCTTTTTTGGGGAGTGAGTAATGACTAATGAGAGGGAAAGAAATTGCAGAGCGAAAGTAACGTCGACAACTAGAAATTACAAATTATTATGGAAATGAGGAGAAAATGGGAAATTTAATTATTTATGCCTTTGCTTAGAGAAAACTATTCGAATATAAATTTATTAGTCGAATTAAATTAGATGAAAATAGATCACATCAATCGTGCTTACGGGTATTATTTTATCATTCAAATTTTTAATAAAAAATAGTTACTTTTATTAAAAATAAAAAATATATAAAATTAAAAAATTATAAGTATAACGTAAATAAAATTATAATTAAGATATTTTATTATAACTATTGATACAAAAATTAATCACCTAGATCACACAAAGACCACATAAGGAAAATGTTAAAAAACCTAACCAAAAGCTTGAACAAAATAAATATACGAATATATCTGACTGCATCGGTAAATAAACCACAAAATGGATAAAACTACTGAGGTCACCAACAAATTGCAAATCAGAGTTAAGCGACGTGAAAAAATAATCAACAAACGCAAAACGTGTATCTAAATCAATTCGAGAGTCCAAAGCAGAGAAAATCATCGATAACAAATAAGTGTATCTTGATCAGTCGTGGGCATGTCAAATCTAACCTTGAGAAAAAAGATAAATAAAAACAACGGCAAAAAATCGTAAGATAAAAAACAGAGAAAAATATTCCACAAAAGCATAAATAAACTTATAAGGGCATAACATATGTCACAAAGACATAATTGTTCTTATTAAAAAAATTAAAAAATAAAAAAGATAATCGACGGACAACACCAACATCAAAATCAGTGCCGTCGTCGGTTAAACGAAATTAAAGAGGAAAAAGTTAGACTAATCAGTAAAATTGACACAAATTGTAAAGAATAAAAAAATAAAAAAAATAGGAGGAGGAGGAAGAAAGCGGCTAGGGTATTTTTATCATTCAAATTTTATTTGATTTTTTAGATAAGTGTAACAATTATTAATTCGAGTTGAATCATATATATTTGTTCAAATTCCTATTTAAATTTAAATAAAATTACTTACAATAATTATGATATCGATTAATTTCAATTTAAATGATTGTTACTAATTATATATTATACATATATATTTTTCATATTTTTTTGACAAGTATAAGTAAGAGTTGTAATGTTATTTAAAAAATCAAATATCATCAAAAAATTATAATAGATTTATAACATCGTTCTTTTAAAATAATATATTTTTGGAAAAATAAAAGTATTGTTGAAAGTATAACGGAAGCAATGATTGATATAAAAAATAATGAATTTGCAAATCGTAGTAATCAAATGACCAAATTGAATATAATATAAATTTAATGAGTTAAATCACAAAAAAATATTGTCAAAAATAGAAATTAAAGTTGCATAAGTACTTTACATTGTTTGGGCCGTATGTACCTCAGATTTGATGGAAACGATGGAGTTAACATGAAGGATTTATGATTCAATTCTAAATATATACAACATAATTCAATCAAGTTTGACAATCAATTTTAATGTTTGAATTAATTTAAGATAGGACAAATATATTTTTAATTAATAACTGATATTCGATCTATTGACCAATTGATCTATATTGAATTTTATAGAAACCCATTATAGGAACGACTCTTCCGACCCAATTTGTTCCCGATCTAAGAATGTATAGTTTTGACAAGTGCTTTTTAACAACTTGGACTTGTATAGTAAGTGAAGAAGATCAGCAAACAAAAACCAAAAGGGGTGTGGGGTTTGGGTCACACATTTTTGCCCTTTTCTCCCTACCCTCTTCTAATTGGGAATAGGGATGTCAAAAAATATACATGATCGAATTTAATCTGATTCAATTAAAATGAGTCGAATTGGTTGTAACAGTATTAGATCATGTTCGAGTTCATCGAAAACTTAACCTATCTTATAACAATATCTAGTTTTAATTTCATTTTATACCTAATTAAGGGAATGTATTGATGCTAAATTGGTTTTAAATCGAAACCCTAAGATCGGAGGTAAATACTTTAATCTCATTCGAAATATATCGATCGAACTAAAATTGAATTACAGTTATTGATATAAATTTTCGAACAAACTTTTTATAATTACATTGTTAAAACTAACCTGAAATGATAAAAGCCTTTGTGATTTTGTATCATACACATGAGTTGAATATCCCACAAACCAATAAGCTACATTTTTTACAAGAAATCTGCCTTGTTTTTCATCATCCTAAAGTTTTAAATCTATGGATTTTAGGCCATTTTACATAATGGAGAAGTCATCATTTAAGCCATCTATTTGCCCTTTCAATCTATGTTGTTGGATGATCAAGACCGAGGACTCGCACTCGAAACCCGACCCCGAAAGTACATCCCCGATTGGACCCAATTCCGGGCATTCCTGCCAATCGTTAAGTCCGAGTGTTAATATCGAATTCACTCGCCCACCTTGTCCCACGATGATGAGTGTATACTGCCCTTTCAACGACCTGAGGGTTATGTATGTTTCGGAAGAATTCGCTAGATGTTTCTCCGTGTAAGCCACTTTCCTACCCGCTACGTATTTCTCGTAGAACTCCGTGAAGCTCTCGTCGTCGAGCTTCGTCTCTGCTTCTTCCTCCGCTATGTCTATAAGACCGATCAATCTCCTCGGGATGTTTTCCAAGTTCGTGTCGAGGAGGAACCGTATGACCGTGAGCTCTACTCCCGGATGCCATGCGACTCGGCCCGCGAAGGATAATGCTTCTCGATCGTCTTTGCCTCCAATGAAAATGATTGCCGCCTTACATTGGGATGATTTTGTGAGTTTTTCTGCAAAACCGGATCCTTTTTTCCACCAAAATTCCAATAGAACATGGAGCATGTCCAAGCAACTGGCGAAAATAACCAAGAACCAATACTTAATTGAATTGCTATGTTGGGTATATTCATATAGGTATATGTTCAACTTTCATGTTTTTTTTAATGTTTTATCTTTGGGTTCAAACTTAAAATGATCTGAATTTGACACGATTCGAACTTGATTACCAAACCCAAATTAAAAATTTTGAAATGATCAAACACGAAAAACTTGATTGACAAGTTTTGAATAGCCCTAATCAGAACTAATCTAAACTAACTTGTACTTTAAGTTACCCCCGAGTCCAAAACAACTTAAACCTAAAATGATAAGAGAAATTAAACTTTCAATAATTCAATTCGACTTGACTCGTACTCGAATATATGTCCGACACGGACACGGATATGAAAAAAGCTAGGAAAGGAAGGTGTTTAATTAGTTACCTTACGACTAACATATCTAAAACCAGGACTGCCTGAATCATGGGAACCATCCTCACTCAATCTCTTATGAAACGGCAACAAAATGAGGGAAACCATCAAGTCCTCCGCCAGAGAAGACAGATCCTTGGCCATGCCGTTGAACGTCGAAAGCACATGCGACCGGCTAAGCGTGATCCCGGTGCCGTCTTTGTCGATGTAAGATTGAAAAGCTTGAGTGATGTGCTCCATCATGTCGATCACCGACTCGTCGGTCACGACCATGTTGTCGGTCCCTTGGTCTTGCTTTAGCGTCGCCGCCAGTTTCTCGGTGAGCTCGACCATGTCGGTGATTTAAACGCGGAGTCCGGGGCTAGGTTTGCCCCTGGAGATATCCATTAGGAAGGCAGGCTGTGAGGCCCATGAACGCAGAGCATGATTCTGAGTTCGGTTGTCGGGTCCAGACACTGAAGGGTCATCCTTTGAACCGGGACAAGCTGCCTTGCGCGTTCAATTATGTGATTCACAACGAAGGGGGTGTGCACAATAGACAGGAAGCTCACAAGCGCCATTGAAATGCAAGTTGTCATCTCGATATCACCATGCTGCAAAAATTTGATAGGTTTAACGATTATTTTTCTAACATTTAAAAATGTATGGACCAAAAAGATTATTTTAACATAATTTATTGACTTTTAATGTAAGTTATCAATGGCGGGTTCATCTCGAAATTCAAAATTTTTCGGTTAATTATTTATTTTATTGATGATGTCCACCTTAAAATTATATTTGTGTTCACCTCATTCAAAAATTTTATGTTGTTAACATATATGTTTACCCTAAAAATTATTTGTGAAATATGTCATTGTATTTTACCCTAAATTTTTAGGTTAAATAGTTAACCACACAATAATACTATATAAGAATTTAATATTTAATATATCAAGGTTACATAATTCTATGTATCATTAGTAAATCAGATGATGACATGTCATTAAAAATCTGATTTACTAATAGTACATAAAATTTATACACCGAAAATTCATTAAATATACATTTTTAATTAATTATATATTTTTTAATTTTTATTGGAGTGTAATTTTTTTAATGAAATGTTATTATCTACAAATTTAGACATGAATATTTATGAATTATATATAATATCACTTGTTTTAATAAGTCCTATGTATAGAGTTAATTCACCATTAGCCATTGGATTAGTAAGAAGCAATGCAACTAACCCTGAGGGATTGAACGGCGAAATATATGTTAAAATGACCCTTAACCATCAAAAGCAATCCCATGGCTGCTGATTCCGGCCACCGGAAACTCACCATGATCCCGCCGATGACAGTTCCGGTGACTTTCCCGACCGATAGTATGATTAAAAGCGCAAAAAACCTTTCCCATGTGGCCTGCTGGCCCCTTCAAACTCCGTGAAATCAATCTTAAGTCCCACCCAGAAGAAGAGAAGAGGGTAAAAAAGCAGGCTCAACATGTAGTTGAGATTCCTGATCGCCCATTTCGATATCCGCCCCTCCGTCGGCAAGGAAAGCCCCGCCAGGAACGAGCTCAGGTAAGGGTTGTAGCCGAACCAAGCGCCGCAGCTGCATATGATCGCCATGAAAGCCATGGATAACACCAGGTGCGGCCCCTTGAGCGCTTTCCCTTCGGGGTTCTCGTTGTTAACCCAGTCCAAGAAGGACGGCTAGATCTTCGCCGCCACCGACGTCTGTATCACGAGCGCCGACAGTATCTTGACGACGTGCTTGACCATTTCCCTCGCGGTCGAAATCCTCATCAAGGGGAAAAATATGAAGCTGACGCAGAGGAAGACCATGCCTATCATGTCGGAGTGAATGCCTGCGACGACGGCGAGCTTACCAATGTCGGATTTCCCGATCTTGAGATTCTTTATGAGTCGGGTCAATATGTGAGAGCGGGTGCCCGCGAGAGTGACCGAAAGGACGATGGTTATGACGACCATGTTGCTCTCCTTGGTACCATAATGTAGCCATGGGGTCAGAACGGAGGTTAACAGAAACGTGAATAACAAGCTAGCGTAAGCGACTACCGTATGGCGAGCCGGTGACTTGAAGATGACGTAAGGGTCCATTTCTAAGCCTAGAACGAAGGTGTATAGAATCATCCCAAAATCAACAACGTTGTCCATGTTTAGAGCAGATTGATCCCCAAATGAATCTCGTATGGCTTGCATCGAAGCAAGAAATATCCTTACCTGCATGTATATGAAGATAACGTGCGTCACAAGGATTAAATGCAATTATAACGCATACCCTCACCAAGATGTGGTTCCGTCACTGCATATCATACAAAGTGTGAAAACAATAAAGATGAGAGACATACAAGAATATCAGAAATGATTTGAGGTTGAGATAAAGGCTTTAAGAGTTGGTGAAGAATCTTGCTCAGAATAAAAGTGGCAACGATAGCTACTAACTTCCACGATCCGCTCATCATACTGTTGGCTACATATTTTAAGCATTGTCTTTGCCCGGTGCTGTTTGATGGCGGCGGCGCTATTGGCCGAGATTTCGAGGACATTGTATATTCGTATCTTGTTTGTCTATTTGTGTTGCTTGTTCTCTTTTTTATCTGTGATTTTAAATCTAAATAGACAGTTAACTAGAAATTAACTATCGAGGGTTTTCTGATTTGAATGACAATGTCGTCTCGTCGTGATTTTTTAAAATATTTTGTAAAAGTAAAAATATACGTAAATCAAGAATATTTGATTTGTTTCGGGATAAATTTTCATGAGTGGATGTAAATTGCTGCCTTGTATACAGGAGTAAATTGAGGAAATTCAAACATTTGAGTGATCTAGGACAACATTAATCCGATGGTATCCAAGACAGAAGACTAGGGTCTCGTCAACAGGTGTCCAAAATTTTGACACTCATGAAGACATGCACATGGAAAATGATATTTACACTTGGCTTGATATTACAAATTGATCCCTAAATTTAATAATTTTTTAACTTAATACTCAAGTTTTTATTGGAACAATTTTATATTTGAATTTTAAAAAAATTGATATCAGATATTAATGTGTCATTTTAAAAACTAATCAAGTTATTATATATGATACTGATATTTTAATCCGTAAAAATGTTACGTCAACAACTTGATTTCTTGTTAAAACGAGAAATCAATATATATATTTTTTTTGAGAATTTTTTGAAATTCGAATATTAAATTGAGGGCCTACAAACAGAAATTGAACTATATCAAGCCATTACCGTTAGAGTTTGTGCTAAGAAAACGATCTTGAATACTTTAAGTCAATAAAATAAAACCTTTGATGATTTAGTACTGAAGTAAAATTTAACATAGTTATTAATATTTATATATTCTATTTATTTGATTATATTTTTAAATAAATTAATGAATTTTAACTATTTGTATTTATAAAATCTCTCAATTTTATCCAACACCTGAAAACTTTAAAAAATATAGAATTATAAAAATATTAAAAAATTGACATTATAAATTAACCAATTCATGGATGACCCTCTTGGGACAAAAGTGAAAGCTTCACAGCTAATTGATTTCATGATATTGGGGTTAATACCAACACCGTTATTATTAACATCACCAAACTCCAAATCTTTCACAGTATCGAACTCTATTGCACATGTAAAAACGGAAGCACGAATTTATGTTAGAAAAGTGAAGTTAAAAAAATTATATTAAAATTAACAATCGCACGCCCAAATACACCTTCGATTCACCGCTGTATATGATTGTTTGTGTTCCCATTTTCGACTGCATTAAGCGAGCCTACGTATTGGCTGGTCAAGCTTGAAAGATGATCCGAAGGTGAAAGAACGAAAGCAAGGCCGAGTTATTAAACATGTATTGAATAAAATTTTCGCAAATAATATTCAGATAATGCAAAGTATCTATATATAACCAACAGCAGATCGAATAACAACCCAACAAGCAAAAGCCTACAAAACTTGATATATGAGTAGCAGCAAAGTTAGCATAATTGAATGAGATAACAAGAACCGTACACATATAGGACAGGTTTGGACAAGCCCTAACTACCATGATAAAATTGAAAATCTCCTCTCTCATTAATATTCCATCAAACCCAAATGCCCAATGGCTACAAAAAAGGGAGGGGAGAAGATTTTTTTTCCTTCCTTTTTTACAGGAACACTTTTGGAAGCACGAAATAAATGTCTAAAGCATACATACCTCGGATCAATGACATGTGTTTTGTGTATGGTACGTATGTATCATCAGCAGGCACATCCTCCAGCCGGTTGCTGCGACTGGGATGAATTTGGGTTTGAAGACTTAAGATTGACATCGACCATGTCTTCTTGTTTTGTTGAAGAAAGTGTTTCCATTCCAGGTAAAGCAGCCGCAATCTTCCTAAATAGAGCCTGTCATCGAACAGGAAGTGTGAGAGGACTTGCTAGCAACTATATTGCTTTAACTCTATTTTTCTTCAAGTACTCGCATCCGACAGCCATGTTCGAGCAATACAAAGAAACGGGTATGGAGATATGGCCCTCCAAATATACGGACAAACTTTGGAAATTGCCCAACTTTCACACCCATGTCCAAGTAACTTAAGCAATGCTTGCAATAATTGTCATGCAATTGAAGAACAAATGTTGCTTCCACTAAATATAGTGGAGTTGATAAAGAAGTGAGAAACAAAAAAGACTAAGCAAACTTTCAGTGAATAGAAGATTGGTCTCAAATCATAATATCATGGCAAAATGAAAAAGAAGCCAATGCCATATGACAATACATTAACCTAAGCCTAACCACAATAATTTCCAATCTGCATCGAGAATGCAGTCAAATTATAGGAATAATCATATGATAGGTTAAACATGGTCTACCTTGATATTGAAGCCAGCCTTGGCACTAGTTTCGATGAACATAACATTGAATTCAAGAGCCTTGGCTTCAGCTTCCTCAACCGAGACTTGCCTGTCAAAACAACCACAAAATGCACAATGATCAAACACAAATCAGGCAGTTAAATTCAGGACCTGGGGAAATTATTTATGCATAAATTAAAGTAATGAAAATTAATTGTCTACTTAATTTCACTAGAAAGTACAATCATAATAACAAATTAATATTACCTTTTGTCCACAAGATCGGTTTTGTTCCCAACAAGCACAATTATAACGTCACTAACGCGTTCAGTCCTCACCTCTTCAATCCACTTTGAAGTATTTTGGAAGGATTGCCTACCTACAACATCAAAATTAAAGTTAGCAACTTCAAGCACTTAATTGAGCAGATGAATATCAATCTGTGAGAGTGTATCCCACAAAATGGGCACATACATAAACATAACAACTGGAATCCAAATCAGGACAACAAAGTGAAATGACAACATACTTGCAACATCATAGACAATGACTGCCACGGAGGAATCCCTAATGTAACTAGGAATAAGACTCCTGAATCTTTCCTGTCCTGCCGTATCCCTGTAATAAAGATTTAAGTAGATACAGATTAAAGATATCAATCTTAACACACAGCTCAGAGAACCTATCTTGTATTCAATCCTTGGTAACAATGTTACTAAATACTTCATATTATGACATCAAAATCAAGCATTCCAACTAATAAATTAAACCAAAATGCAAAATCAGCATCTAAATACGAATGCACCCTTTGGCTTTGCTTGGTAAGGTGAAAAGAAAATATACAATACGAAAAATTGAAGGCGATGATGTATAGAAAGATAATATATATATATATATACATAATTGTTATTGCCATTAGTGTGCTTGGCAAGGAAAAAAAGGGAAAGAATTTTTTTCTGTTATTTGCTTAGAGTTGAAAAAAGAGGAAAGGAAATGATTGTTTTCATTCATTAGTATGGAAAACGACTATCTTTGCTATTTTTTTCCTCTTACTTTCCTTCTAACCATGCATACTCAATTTATTTTCTTTCAAAATTTTCTAGTCTCCGCTGTACGCATTCCTCTTTTCCACTCAACCAACCACGAGACAAACAAAAATCCAGGAATACAGCAATATAGTTTCATGCTGAATATGATACAGCAATACAGCAAAACGCATTCACTGGTAAAGCGTCCCCCCCCAACACATATATATTAAATAGAACAAGAGTTTGGAGAGAAATGCAAACATACTCCGAAAGAGAAGAATCTAAATTGTGTGCAACTAGTAAGCACAGTTTAGATATAAACCCATAAAAATCCATAATACAGTAGATAAATTTAGCATAAAATTGATGTCTTACCAGAGCTGCAATCGAACTGTACGATCTTCGAGGTACATTGTTTTTGACAGAAAGTCAATACCAATGGTAGCCTGGTTAACAAATTCGAGAAACAGATAACCTTAGAATCTAAAAGAACAAAGAAACTCAAGCAAAACTATAAGAAATATGAACCTAATCAATACCAAAAAAAATCAAAGGAACGATCAGATCCAAACTAATAAGAAAGCTCGGAATAAAAACCCAAAGAAACACAAAGAGAATCGTAAAAATTGAGAGAAATACCTGGTAAGTGTTATCGAATTTATCGTACATGAAGCGAGTGATGATACTGGTCTTGCCGACGGACTGATCCCCCAAGAAAACAAGCTTGTATTTGGCCAGAGCTGAAACTGGAGCCATGGTGATTCGGATCTAGGTTAAACAGACACTACGGATCGTATCGAGAAGGGATCCGAACTCAATATCTCACCGGAAACAATTACAAAGGTATCGCCGGAGAGAACGAGATCGGTGATCGAGATCCCTAGCGTCTTTTATTATTATTAATTTTTATAATATTTTTTGGTGGTTTTTTATTGTTCGCAGTCGGTATTTATATTCGGGGAGTGGGAAAGGCCAAAATGATGTTGAATAGATTTCATTAAAAAAAAAAAAAGAGCCGGGCCGACTCAAATTGGACCTTTTCACGGTGAGTTTATACTTTCTCAAAATAGAACACACACGTACTTATAAAGTTAATTACACAGACTGTCCTTGACCTATAGTCTTTATTTTAAATTGATCATCAAAATTTAAAACTCGTTCTAAATTAGTTCCTAAACTTTAAAGCACTTTATATCATCCTTCAAACTATAGATATCATTTCATTTTAATTTTTTTTGTTAACGTGTTGTTAACTCTACTGGTTAAAAAAATTAATATGTTTTTAAAGGTACTAAGAATTCTATATGTGAATTTTCAAAACCTTATAAAACAAATTTTTTTTTACAATAACACGAGTTTAGTTTCTAGGATCATTGGAAAACCAACAGTATTAATGACACGTTAATAATTTGATCAAAATAGAATGATGCTTATAGTTTATGGAGTGGTATAAAATATATTAAAATTTAAGGATCAATTTAGAATGGGTCAAAGTTTGGAAGTTGATAGAATATTTAAAAGTTTAAAGAGTAATTTAAAATAAAAAGTCATAGTTTAGGGACCTCTTGTGCAATTAACTCAATAAATGTTTATATACAATATTTCTTACATCTATGTGGCGGATGTGATAAATTTTGATTCTATCCCCTTTTTATTTGTTTTTCATATAGATTAACAGATATATTTAACATTAGACTAGTCTGCCATCATTTTCTGAGGAAGTTAAGCCACTTTGGCCTTCTGCAACATCATCAATCTCCTTCTACTTGCAGCTTCTCCATGTTCACCGAGTTTCGCAAGGTGCGCCATTCGCCTTTTCCATGATTCGGAACCGCCCGATTGATACGAATTATGTTCCGACTCAGTATCAGATACCTCAGGGCTCTCGATCTCCTCATTGGTCGCTTCGTTCGAAACCCGGATTATCTGCTTCAATCTCTCCACCACCTGGCTCATCTTCGGCCTGCCCTTGGGGCTTTTTGATAAACAATCGTCTGCTAACTTGGCAATGTCTCTAGCGGCACTGATCGAAAACCGGTTTTCGAGTCGCGGATCCATTATTGACTTGAACTTCTTACCATCTGCAGGGAAGAGCTTCACCCAATCCAACAGTATCTGCTCTGGTTTTGCACGGCCTCGTTCCAACGACCGCCTGCCCGTAAGAATCTCGTACAGTACCACGCCAAAGCTCCATACATCGCTCTTATCCGTAAGGTGTCCGGTCTCGATGTAAAGGAGCAGCATAGCCAAAAGTCCCTACAGCCTGGCAAGAAATAGAAACAAGTACAGCTTGTTACTTTCATCAGTACTGCAAGGATTCATCATCTTACTGAATAGCCCCAAAGGGAATGAACATTTATACTAACGGCTGTCGAAACATGCGTGTCTCCAGCCATGGCCCCTCCCTCGCGAGCCCGAAATCCGACAGCTTCGGATTAAACTTCTCATCCAGTACACATTGGAGGCTTTGAAATCTCTATATATCACCTAGCATCATCATGAAACAAAGATCGAGAACAACAATCAGAGACCAGTGACCAGCAAAACAAAGAGCACGGTTTTATATGTTCCAAGCATTGCGGTTTTAGTACATGTAAGGAAACGAAATGCATAGTTAGTGTTTTAGATAGGAACCTGAACTTCTAAACCCTCATGCAGATAAGATAATCCTTCGGCTGCTCCGAGTATAATATGCAATCTTGTTACCCAAGAAGAGGCGGGAACGCCCGACCGAAAAGATGATCTTCTAAGCTCTTGTTTTGCAAGAACTCGTATACCAGAACGCTGAATCGCTCTTTCTCCATTGACAGCACAGTATCCTATGAGTTTGACGAGATTCGGGTGCTCGACGATTCCGAAAATTGAACTTCCGTCACCCATTGTTTATGTCCCTATATGGATTAACAGCACCATGAAACATCAGTCCACAGCAAATGATTCTCTCAATAAAAGAAGGGACATAAAGAAGTCTTGGAATGAACAATTGTTTTTTGTTCTTCTCTTTTCGACAT